>NW_027186492.1:17172806-17355900 GCF_028583685.1 Petaurus breviceps papuanus | reverse complement strand
TTTCTTTCTTTCTTTCTTTCTTTCTTTCTTTCTTTCTTTCTTCCTTCCTTCCTTTCACCTTTCATCTAACACAGGAGTAAAATAAAGTGTTAAATCAATTTATGCTGATTTTTTTGGCTCCTTTACATTTTTGCCTTCTTACATTTATGGGAATGAAATGGGTATATTTATAATTAATATATTTCACTGTGGCCCCTTCTAAGTATGTGCAGCATTTTATCTTTGTTATACAATAGATAATCCCTGGGTGCTTAGTCCCATCAAGTCTTGAATTCATATAATAAATATAAATACCAGTTAAACAGAATTTAATTGCATATCACATACCTGCTGGCAGACTTTATGACTGAATCACTGTTCTTTGAGACTTAAATTATCTCCTATTCATTGGAATTAAAAAGAAATCCTTATAAAAATTTCATTTTTAAAAGAACACACATAAAGATAACTTGTAAATTATAGTTCTAAGTCTAATAAAAGAGCCAACTCTGTATTTCTTTCCTAAAACCTTAACAGTTCACTTCACCTGATTGATATATAAGCATATTTATTTCTAATGATATTTCTTTGACTATTTCTTGACAAATGAGCAAATAATTGAAAATTTGGGTTTCTTTTTCACATATTCATGTAGCTTTTAAAGTGGTAACATTTTAAAAGAGAGGACAGAGAAACAGAGATGAAGGAAGGAAGGAGGAAGGAAAGGAAAGAAGGAGAGAGACAGACAAAGAGGGAGAGAGGGAGAGAGAGAGAGAGAGAGAGAGAGAGAGAGAGAGAGAGAGAGGATAAGATATTGTTGGTTCAACATATTATTTGCTACATTTTGCCTGGAGTAGATTTCAGTTGAATTATAACTTCTTAAGGGGTTTCACATAGAAACACTGATTGACGTTCAACCATGAGGACATAAATGTTCTAATAACAATTACAGATCTAGGAGCTACATAAGTAACCTGAGGGGCACAGGAGGAGTGGAAGAATGAAAATACTGGTAGATCTCATCATTTCATCTAATTAGGCACAGTACCTTTCCCTTCTTTTCTTGAGAATCACTGGTAAAAAGAAAAACATCTTTGCTTGTTAGCAGGGAGCAAGCCAACTGGGGGCAAAAAGCCTCACATTGATTTAATGAATGCAATATATTAATAACATTATAAAATAGAGCAGAGAAAGAAGTCAAAACAGCTAAGATGATAAGTTAAGAAAGTTTTAAAGGTAGGATTTGGATATGGAAATTAAAATAAAAGATCAAATCAACTGTATTTTATGTTTCTTTATAAATTTGTCTGTTTCAAGTAAAGGGATTTTCAAGTAAAAAAAAAACTTCCTAATAAAGACAGCTACCAGCAGATCAACCTTAAGCCTAGATAGCTCTTCTGGGTGTAACTAAAGAAATTATAGTGCAACTGTTTGTACTGGGTTGTAGAGACTGCCTCCACACGAGTTAGGTTTGTTCAGTAACCATATCCTCTCAATCTTTGGCAGCTCTACTGAATCTGACACCATGGGAGCTAATTAGTGTCAGTGAGATATAGGTATGTGAAAGACCACTAGAAACTAGTTTTGGATCACCACCTCATTCTCAGGCACAGTAGGTTTCTAAACAACGATTATAGTTTCCACTGACCCAGAGAACCCCACCATTTCAGAAAGTGAAAATAGAGATCAGAAAAATATTACTTATCCAGCTATGATTCAGTGCCTACAGGTTCTAACTTTCTTTTCTCCAATCACTTCCTAGGCTGCCTCATGTGGCTTCTCTCTTGCTCATAACCAGTGTCACAGTACCGGCTCCTCATCAGAGAAATATAATGTAATGACAATTTGATAATTTGGCAACTCTAGGAAACTTTACAGGAACAGGTCACAAGAAAAAAAAATCTGGGATTACATAAATTATAAAATGTGACTCTTCAGAAGTGGGGAATTAAAGACTTAGAACACTAGAGATAAGAGATTTTTTAAGTGTTAATTTTGATATGTGGAGTTTTTTCTCATTTTTATATTTGATTCAAGGAGGGAATAACATACCTTGTTAAGTACAAAAATCCATTGCACCCTACAGGCACTAGAAGAGGAAAGGGGGAAAAAAGGTGGGGGTTGTTAGAAAGGAGGGAAGAAGTAGTAATGGGGAAGGATAGGGAGGTTGATAGGGCGGGAATACTGAGGGAGGCAGCAGTCAAAAGGAAAACTCTAAAAGGAAGTGAAGAGAGAAGGGAGAAATAAAAGAATAAATAGGGGAGGGAATAGGATGGAGGGAAAGATACAGATAATAATCATAACTGTGAATGTGAATGGGATGAACTCCCCAATAAAATGGAGGCAGATAACAGAATGGATTAAAAAACAGAATCCTAAAATATGCTATCTACAAGAAACACATTTGAAACTGGGGGATACACATAGGGTAAAGTTAAAATGCTGGAACAAAATATATTCTGCTTCAGCTAAAGTAAAAAAAAAACAGGGGTAGCAAACTTTATCTCAGATAAAGAAAAGCAAAAATAGATCTAATTAAAACTGACGAGGAAAAACACTATATCCTGCTAAAAGGCATAATTGACAATGAAGCAATACCATTACTAAACATATATGCACCAAGCAGTATAGCATCCAAATTCCTAGAGAAGGAGTTAAGGGAGTTAGAGGAAGAAATAAATAGCAAATCTATACTAGTGGGGCATCTCAACCCTCCCCCTCTCTGAACTTGATAAATCTAACCTCAAAATAAACAAGAAAGAAGTTAAGGAGGTGAATAGAATGTTAGAGAAGGTAGATATGATAGACCTCTGGAGAAAACTGATTGGTTATAAGAAGGAGTATATCTTCTTCTCAGAGGTACATGGCACATACATAAAAATAGACCATGTACTAGGGCATAAAAACCTTACAACTCAGTGCAAAGAGGCAGAAATACTAAATGCATCATTCTCAGATCATGATGCAATAAAAATTATATGTAATAAAGGGTCGTGGGAAGATAGGCTAAAAACTAATTGGAACCTAAATAATTTAATCCTAAAGAAAATCACAAGAAATCACAGAAACAATTAATAATTTCATTCAAGAGAATGACAATAATGAGACAACATGCCAAAACTTGTGGGATGCAGTGAAAGCAGTTCTTCGGGGAAGTTTTATATCTCTGAATGCATACATGAATAAAATAGAGAAAATGGAGATCAATAAATTGGGTATGCAACTAAAAAGTTAGAAACAGTACAAATTGTAAAACCTCAATTAAATACTAAATTAGAAATACTGAAAACCAAAGGAGAGATCAATAAAATTGAAATTAAGAAAACTATTGAATTAATAAATAAAACTAAGAGTTGGTCTTATAAAAAAATAAAATTGATAGACCTTTAGTCAATTTGATAAAAAAAAAGAAAGAAAGAAGAAAGCCAAATTACCAATATCAAAAATAAAAAGGGTAAATTTACCTCCAATGAAGAGGAAATTAAAACAATAATTAGGAATTATTTGCCTAATTGAATGCACATAAATTTGATAATCTTAGTGAAATGGATAAATACTTACAAAAATATAAATTGCCCTGATTAACTGAAGAGAATGTAGTATACTTACGTAATTCTATCTCAGAAAAAAAAATTGAACAAGCCATCAATGAACTCCCTAGGAAAAAATCTACAGGGCCATATGAATTTACTAGCAAATTCTATCAAACATTTAAAGAACAAACAATTGATTGCAATACTTTATAAACTATTTGGGAAAATTGGAGAAGAAGGAGTCCTACTGAATTCTTTTTATGACACAAATATGGTACTTATACCTAAATCATGAAGAGCCAAAACAGAGAAAGAAAATTATAGACCAATTTTCCTCATGAATATATATGCAAAAATTTTAAATAAAATATTAGCAAAAAGACTATAGCAACTCATCATGAGAATAATACACTTTTATCAGGTAGCATTTATTCCAGGAATGCAAGGATGGTTCAGTGTTAGGAAAACTATTAGTATAATCAATCATATCAACAATAAAACTTGTAGAAACCATATGATTATCTCAATGGATGCAGAAAAAAAAATTGACAAAATACAACACCCATTCCTATTAAAAACCCTAGAAGGTATAAGAATAAATGGAGTCTTCTTTAAAATAATAAGTAGCATCTATCTAAAACCATCAGCAAGTATTATATGTAATGGAGATAAGCTAGAAGCATTTCCAGTAAGACTGGGGATAAAAGAAGAATGTACACTATCACCCCTCTTATTCAATCTGGTACTAGAAATGTTAGCTGTAACAATATGAGAAGAAAAAGGAATCAAAGGAATTAGATTAGGCAAGAAGATACTTAGCTATCACTCTTTGTAGATGATATGATGATATATTTAGAGAATCCTAGAGAATCAAGTAAAAAACTACTTGAGATAATAAATACATTTAGCATAGGTGAAGGATATAAAATAAAACCACATAAATCTTCAGCATTCCTATACATTTCTAACAAAGTCAAACAGCAAGAAACAGAAAGAGAAATTCCATTTAAAGTTACTGTAGACATTATAAAATATTTGGGAATCTGTCTGACAAAACAAGCACAGGAACTATATGAACACAGTTATGAAACAATTTTCACACAAATAAAGTCACATCTAAATAATTGAAAAAACATCAGTGGCTTGTGGCTAGGTCAAGCTAATATAATAAAAATGACAATCTTACCTTAATTAATTTACCTATTTAGTGCCATATCAATAAACCTACCAGAAAATTATTTTATAGAACTAGAAAAAAAATAGTAACAAAATTCATCTCAAAGAAAAATATGTCCAGAATACCAAGCAAATTAATGAAAAGAAATTCAAGGGAAGATGGTCTAGCTATACCAGATTTCAAACTGTATTATAAAGCTGGAGTCATCAAAACTACTCTGTACTGGCTTAGGAACAGAGTAGTAGATCAGTGGAATAGATTAGGTACAAGAGACAAAGGAGTCAATGACTATAGTAATCTACTCTTTGACAAACCCAAAGATCCTAGCCTCTGGGATAAGAATTCACTATTTGACAAAAACTGCTGGGAAAACTGGAATATTGTATGGCAGAAGCTGGGCATAGACCAATATCTTACACCGCATATCAAAATAAAGTCTAAATTGGTACATGATCTAGATATAAAGGCTGAGACTGTAAGCAATCTGGAAGAGCAAGGAATAGTTTAACTGTCAGATTTATGGAGAAGGGAATAATTTATGACCAAACAAGAGATAGAGAGCATTAAAAAATACAAAATGGATAATTTTGATTACATTAAATTGAAAAGTTTCTGTACAAATAAAGCCAACATAATCAAGATTAGGAGGGAAGTGGAAAAATGGGAAAGAAATTTTACATCCAGTGTCTGTGATAAAGGCCTCATTTCTAAAATATAGAGAATTGAGTCAAATTTATAAGAATACAAATCATTCCCCAATTGATAAATGGTCAAAATATATGAATAGGCAGTTTTCAGAGAAAGAAATTAAAGATATGTGTGAATATCTGAAAAAAATGCTCTAAGTTATTATTGATTAGGGAAATGCAAATCAAAACAACTCTGAAGTACCACATCTCACCAGTCAGATCACCTAAGATGACAAAACAGGAAAATGACAAATGCTGGAGAGGATGAGGGAAAATTGGAACACTATTGCATTGTTAGTGGTGTTGTGAACTGATCCAACCATTGTGGAAGGCAATTTGGAGCTACGCTCAAAGGGTTAAAAATAAGTGCATACCCTTTGACCCAGCAATACCGCTTCTAGGGCTGTATCCTAAAGAGATTGTAAAAGTGGGAGGAAGACCCATTTGCACAAAACTATTTATAGCAGCTCTTTTTGTGGTGGCAAAGAATTGGAAATCAAGGGATTGCCCATCAATTGGGGAATGGCTATACAAGTTGTGTTATATGAATATAATGGAATACTATTGTCCTATAAAAAAAATGAGGAGCAGACAAACTTCGTAATAACTTGGAGAGACTTATATAAACTGATGCTGACCACGGAGAGCAAGCAGAATCAGAGGAACTTTGTACGGAATTATAGACACATCATATCTATGACTACTAACTTTGACAGACTGGGCTTCTCTCAGCAATGAAAGTTTCTAAGACAACTACAAAAAACTCATGATGGACAGGATATCCACATCCAGAGAAAAGAACTGCAGAGTTTAAATGTAGATTGAAGCAAACTCCTTGCTCTCTCTTTTGTATTTAGCTTTCTTTCATTCCTTCTTTCTCATTCTTCATTTCATTGGTTTTAATTCTTCTTTACAACCTAACTAATGCTTAATGTGAAGGATTGTAGAGCCCGTATTGGATTGCATGCTGCTGGGACCATGGGAAGGTCCGAGATCGAAACAGGTAGAGAAAATTTGGAACTAAAGGGATGTGGAACTGAATGTTGTAAACTAAAAGTAGATAAATAAATTTAATAAAATAAAATTGAAAAAAAAGTTATCAAGAAAAATAAAGCCAAAAGAATGAAAAAAAACAAATGTGAAACAAATGTGAAATATTTCATTGGAAAACCAACTGATCTGTAAAACAGATTAAAAAGAGATAATTTAAGTATTATTGAACTTCCTAAAATCTATGTTTAAAAAAGAGCCTATATATCACCTTTCAAGGAATTATGAAGGAAAACTGACCTGATATCCTAGAATATGAGAGCAAAATAGAAAGTGAAAAAATCTACCAATCATCACCTGAAAGAGATACCAAAATGAAAACTCCCAGGAATATGATTGTCATATTCCAGAGCTCTCAGGTCAAGAAGATAATATTGCAAAGAGCCATATAGAAATAATTCAATATTGTAGAGTTACAGTCAGGATCACACAAGATTTAGCAGCTTCCACAATAAAGGCAGAGGAACTAGGACTGTAATTAAGCAAAACTGAGTTTTATGGTTTAGCAGGGAAAATGGATATTTAATGAAATAGAAGGCTTTCAATACTCCTAATGAAAATACCAGAACTGGACAGAAAATTTGGCATTCAGTCACATGACTCAAGGGAAACAGAAAAAGGTAAACATGAAAGAGAAATAATAAAGGGACTCAATGAAGTTAAACTGTTCACATTCCCATATGGGAAAATGTTACATATTACTCCTAAAAAAGTGTTATTATTAGGCAGTTAGAAGGAGTTTCCACAGACAGAGAGCATGAATGTGAGGTGATAAGGTTTGGGGAGATCTCCAAAAAAATGAAGGAATGAGAAAGAGGGATGAACTGGAAAAAAGTGGGAAGGAAGAGATAGAATGGGGAAAATTTTTCTCACTTAAAAGACATATGCCAGGAAAAGCTTTTACTAGACAGGGAGGAAGGGAGTGGTAGTGGCTGGCAATGCTTAAATATAACTTTCATCAGAATTTGTTCAAAGAGGGAAAAATACACACACACACACACACACACAGAGTTGGGTACAGATATCTACCTTACCCAAGAGGGAAGGTGATGAAAGTGGGAGGTATGATAAAAGGGAGGGCAGATTAAGTGGGACAGCTCTCAGAAGCAAAACAGTCTATTGAGAAGGGACAGGATAAAAAAAGAAAGAGAATGACTAAAAGAAAGAAAGAAAGAAGATGGCAGGGAGAGAAATGCATAGTAATTATAGCTGGGAATGGGAATGGGAATAGCTCATCCATAAAATGGAAGTTGACAGCACAATGGGTTAAAAACTCAATTCTGACAATATATTGTTTACAAATGACACATTTGAAATGGAAAGATACACACAAAGAATTAAAATGATGGTTTGGAGCAGAATCTATTATGCTTTAGTTGAAGTAAAAAAGGCAAGGGTAGCAATCATGACAGACAAAGCAAAAGAAAAAACAGATCTACTTAAGAGATAATGAAAGAAACTGTATTTTACTAAAAGGTACCATAGACAATAAAATAATAAAAAAAAATTACCACTCGTGACTCTGATTAAGGTCTCATTTCCCAAATATATATGGAACTGAGTAAAACATTTAAAAATTAGAGCAATTCCCCAATTGATTAAAGGTCAAAGGATATGAACTCACAGTGTTCAGAAGAAAAAAGTCAAAGTTATATGTGGTCATATAAACATATTCTAAATCACTATTGATTAGAGAAATGCAAATTAAAATAACTGAGACACCACCTCATACCTCTCAGAACAAAAGCTAGAGTAGATGAGGGAAGATAATACACTAATGAACTGTTGTGGAGTTATGAACTGGTCCAACAATTCTGGAGAATAATTTGGAACTGTATTCAAAGGACTATATAACTGTGCATACCCTTTGACTGAAATATCTGTATCTATCAATATCACCTGTATCCTAAAGAGATAAAATAAAATAGATAAGGACTATATATATATATAATTATAACAACTCTTTCTTTTGGTGACAAAGAATTGGAAATTGAAGGAATGATCATTAATTGGGAAAGGGCTGAACAAGTTGTTGTATATGATTGTGATGTAGTACTATCATGCTATAAGAAATGATGAGAGGACTAGTTTAAGAAAAGAAAACATGGGAAGACTTATAAGAACTGAGACAAAGTGAAGTGGGCAGAAACATTATTATGCACAGTAAGAGCAATATTGTAATTATGATCAACTGTGAAAGAATTAGCTTCTCTGATCAATACAGTGATCCAAGACATTTCCAAATGTTTCATGATGAAAACATGCTATTTACCTCCAGAGAGAAAATTGATGAACTCTGCATGCAAATCAGAGGATTTGCAATATTGCAATATAGCTAATGTGGAAAAGCATTTATGAGTTTCATATGTATAATTGATATCATATAATTTGTCTTTTCAATATATATGTGGGCAGAAGAGAATCCAAAATTCAAGATCTTTTTATAAGAATGTTAAAAATATGGGCGGCTAGGTCGCGCAGTTATTAGAGCACCGGCCCTGGATCCAGGAGGACCTGAGTTCAAATCCGGCCTCAGACACTTATCACAAAAACTAGCCATGTGATCTCGGGCAAGTCACTTAACCCCAATTATCCCTCCAAAAAAAATAATGTTAAAAATAAATAATAACATTTTTGAAATGTTTTAGCCAACTTATAACCAGAACAAATTCACCCAATCATTTCACAGTCATATAGCATCTCTGAGAGAATACTTTCATTGGAAGGATGGCTCCATTTTAATAGAAGGGATATAGAGGAAGTACTCTTTTCAAGTAAAGTGAGCATTTTAGCCATTTTTTCCCAATGTTCCCCTCAAAACAGCTTTAAAATAACAAATTAATGTAAATTCTAAAGTCACATAACAAAGATTTGGAGTGAAATATTTCACAGTCTAGGACAACTTAATAAAATAGGAATCTAGATCTGTGGCACTGAAGTATGGGGTAGGGGAGCACAGGTCAGCAACACCAGCTGTGGACCTTACAGGCAGCAGTGGCAGTAGCATTAGTGGCAGCTGTAGTAACAGGAGCTCTCAGTACCCAGAGAGTAAAAAGATTGAATACCTAATAAGAAATAGTTCTTGTGTTAGCACCAGGTGCAGGACTGAAAACTCTTTGCCAACTCCATTATCTATTATCTAGTTCTGGGTTGCAGTTCCAGGGTGAGGAGGAATGTTTGTGATGAAAGAGCAGGAGTCCTGTCTAGGAAAGGAACAGAATGTAGACAAGGCAAACAACCACACAACTCCTTGGATCATACCACCTTGGAAGCACCTAAAACTTACAGGCTTTCAGAACTAGCTGTGAAAACAACAATAAATTCCTGAAGCTTGGGAAGTGGTCCCTGTCTGCTTAACACAGAGGTGAGCAGAGCTCAACTTCAACATAAAGTTCAAACTCAAGAAATGTGATGGAAAATATGGCAACACACACACAAAAAAAAACCTGACCCTACAAAACTATAACAAAACTCAAGATACAAATTCAGAAGGAGACAACAGTAGGAAAACCTCTGCATCAAAGCCTCAAAGGAAAATGAAGATTGGAAGCAAGTCAAACAAAAATTCCTAGACAAGTTTAAAAAGAAAAAAAAGAAAACCTGAGCAAAAAATTTATTATACAAATCAAATAAGATTGGCAAAGGGAAAATTGGTAAAATAAATTAGAGAAATGTCAGAAAATTATGAAAATAAAATTAACATATTTGCTTAAAAAGGCACAGAAAAAATTTTGAGAAAAAACTTTTAAAATAAGAACTGGCCAAATATAAAAGAGGTAGCTTACAAAAATACTGAAGAAAATAATTCCTTAAAAATTAGAAGTGTGTGATATCCACATCCAAAGAAAGAACAATGGACTCTGAATCCCAATCTAAGCATACCGTTTTCTCTTTTTGTTTTTGTTTTTGTTTTTTCTTTCCTGGGCTTTCTCTTTTGTTCTGATTCTTCTTTCACAACATGACTAGTGTAGAAATATGTTTAACATGATTGTATGATCATAGCCTGTATCAGATTGCTTGCTGTCTGTCTTGAGGAGGAGGAGGAAAGGGAGTTTTACTTTATTTGTGTAAAAATGGTTTCAGAATTGTGTTCATAAAATTCTTGGGTTTGTCTTGGATGGTAAATTCCCAAGTATTTTACACTGTTTACAATTATTTTAAATGGAATTTTTCTTTCTATCTCTTGCTTATGGACTTCTTTGGTCATATTGATGATTTTTGTGGGTTTATTTCATTTCTTACAACTTTGGTAAAGTTGTTAATTATTTCAATTATTTTTTTTAGTCAATTCTATAGGATTTATTGAATAACCATCCTGTCATCTGCAAAGTGATTTTATTTCTTCATTATCCTAATTCCTTCACTTTCTTTTTCTCTTATTGCTATAGCTAACATTTCTAGTATGATATTGAATAATAGTGATGATAATGGAACAGCAAACCCTGATCTTACTGGGAAGGGTCTAGCTTATCCCCACCACTGATAATGTTTGCAGGTGGTTTTTGATAGATACTACTTATCATTTTAAGAAAAAATCCATTTATTACTAATGGTTTTGGTTTTTTTTTTTTTTTTGGCTTTGGTTTTGGGTTTTTTGCTGGTTTTTTTTTTTGTTTCTTTTTGCTTTTTGAAGAGGGAAGGCAGGGCTATTGGGGTTAAGTGACTTGCCTAAGGTCACATGGCTAGTAAGTGTTAAGTGTCTGAGACCAGATTTGAACTCAGGTTCTCCTGACTCCAGGGCCAGTGCTCTATTTACTGTGCCACCTAGCTGCCCCTAAGCTCTCTAATGTTTTGTTTTGTTTTGTTTTTTAACAGAAATGGGTGTTGTAGTTTGTTAAAAGCTTTTTCTGCATCAGTTGATGATAATCATATGATCTGTTGTTTTTGTTATTAATATGGTCAATTATTCTGACAATTTTAGCAATATGGAACCAGCCCTCCATTCCTGCTGTAAATCCTATCAAGTTATAGTGTATAATCCTTGTGATATATTGCTGTAATCTCTCTGCTAAAATATTTGCATCAATGTTCATTAGGATATTGGTGTATAGTTTTCATTTTCTGTTGTTTCTATGCCCACTTTGAGTATCAGCACAATTTTTATGCTGTTAAAAAATGGTAGAATTATTTCTTCACCTATTTTTCCAAAGAGTTTATATAGTATTGGAATTAATTGTTCTTTAAATGTTTGGTAAAATTCACTTTTGAATACTTGTGGTCCTGTGAATTTTTTCTTAGGGAGTTCTTGCCTATTCAATTTCTTTTCCCAAGATGTGGTTATTTGAGTATTCCTTTTCTTCTTCTGTTAATCTGAGCAATTTAAATGTTTTGTAAGTGTTAATTATTTTGCTCAAATTGTCAGGTCTATTGGTGTGCAAATGGGTAAAATAGCTCCTAATAAATGCTTTAATTTCTTCTTCATTCATACCAAATTGGAATTTTTTTGATACAGTAATTTGGTTTTTCTCTTTAGTTTTTAATTTAGATTAACCAATGATTTATCTATTTTATTTTTTTCATAAAAAGAGATCCTAATTTTATTTATTAATTAAATTGTTTTCTTACTTTAAATTTTATTAAAATCTCATTTGATTATCAGAGTTTCTTATTTGCTGTTTAATTCAAGATCTTTAATTTGTTCTTTTTCTAGCTTTTTTTTAGTTTTATACCTAAATCAATTATATATCCTTTCTCTGTTTTATTGATGTTAGCATTTAGAGATATAAATTTTACCTTAAGTACTATTTTGGCTACATTATATAGATTTTGCTATGTTGTCACATTGTTGTTATTCTCTTTAATGAGATTATTGTTTCCTATAATTTGTTCTTAGAACCATTCATTTTTTCTTCCTTTTTAGTATATATTATATATGATTATATAGAATATTTTATATGTCATTTATTATATATTTATTTAGATTATTTAGTTTTCAATTAATTTTTCATCTAGCTTTCCATGGCCCTTTGTTAAATGCAATTTTTATTGCCCTGTGATCTGAATTCACTTAATATTTTTTGTTTTTCTGCATTAATTTGTGGTTATTATACCCTAATACATGGTCAATTTTTGTGTAAGTGCCGTGTACCACTGAGAAAAATGTACACTCCTTTCTAACCCTATTTAGTTTTCTCCAGATGTCTCTTATGCCTGACTCTTCTTAGATTCTATTCTTCTTCTTAAATTCTTTTTTGTTTATTTTGTGGACAGATTTATCTAGTTCTAGAGGGTAAAGTAGAGGTCTTTCACCGTTATACTTTCACTTTATGATTTCCTCCAGTAACTCATTTAACTTCTTTAAGTATTTGAATGTGTAATGGCAAGCAAAGTAGTACTTTGCTCCTTTTATCAGCTATTCAAGTGCCTTTGAACCTCACCTTTGATTGTGTAAAATCTTTGTTGAAAACAGTATTCATTTGTGTTGCCCTTAATAGGCTTTTTGAATTTGTTGAGTATATTACTATACTTCTAGGCACCCAGTTCCATAAGCTCAGTCTCATCTCCTTGCTCTCCCTTACCCATATCATAGCTAATCACTTGCCAAGTTTTGCTAATTTTGTGTGCCTCAATATTTTGTGTGTGTGCCCCAATATTTTTTCATTTCCAATCCCTTCTTTCATTCTTCTTCAGGCTCTCATGACCTCTCAACTGGATTCTTGCAATAGCTTCTTAACTGGTCTCTCTGATGCTAAGTTTCTTGGCCTCTCCAATGCATCCTTACTATCACTGCCAAAATATTTTTTTCTGTAACACTTGCCAATCCATATCACTCCTCTCCTTTTCCCAAGAATCTCTAACCTCCTACAGATTCTAGGATTGAACACAAACTACTACATTTAGCACTTGCAGCCCTTCATAGTCTGACTCTAGTTGAACTTTCCAGGCTTATTTCATATTATCCTCCCACCATCCATGTGTTCTATGTTTCAGTCAAACTGCCTGCTCCCTAAACTCAGCATTCAAAGTTTCTGCTATATATTCTCTCTTTAACTACTCCTGTTAGAATTATACTTCCTTCAGTGTCCAGTTCAGGACAATGAACTTCCCACCTCTTATGGGAAGGCTAGCATGCCTAAAGAGCACATTAGCAATTCATATATTTATCAGTATCACTTTGGTAAATATGATATATTATTTACCTTATAACATAGAAATATAGCATATTTATCAGATCTTTAGAAATTCATATACCTTATATAAAAGGCCTTTAAAAAAAGCATGTTAAAAGGTTGAAAAAAAAATTTTAAAACACTTTACACTCAGAAGAAAATATCTATAATGATACCTAAAACAGAATGCATAGAGATAATCACTATGGGAATATATAAGATATTTCAGTAAAATGAGCATCTACTGAGATCAATCTCCAAATATATTGTTTCAATACCAAGGAATAGAATTCACTCTTCCCATCCTGTATTCCTTCCTTTAAGCCTTTTCTGCTGATGCCCATTGTTAGTAGTCTCTCCTCCTCAAATCATAAAATATAATCTTCTCTATATGTTAGAGAGGCATAAGATTACTAGGACTGCATATCATATTGTCATAATGTAGACACTGGATAAGATGTTTTTGGCTTTTTGATTTTTGTTGTTGTTGTTGTTGTCATTATTTCCTTAATTTATTATGTATGCTACTAAAGATGGTACAGTATAGATGTTAGGAGAGTTGAAAGAAATGAAAGATAAAAGGAATTAATAACATGCATAAAAAACAAATAGCACTATAAGTTGGTAAGAATGTGCCAGTAAAATCACAGGTCTCATTCTTAGACCTATTCCCTCAATGAAATGGAAACTTCTTGAGGCTAGATATTGTTTTTCATTATATATATTCATCCCCAGCATCTAATATAATGCCTTTCACATAGAAAATTCTTAATTCATGTTAATTTGGATTGGCTTGGAAGGTGGTTAGAAAATATAATGTCAAGTAATGCCCAACTCTTTGTTTTTGCATATTATTGTAAATCTGGTTTCTGTATAAAATACCCTTTGTGTGCTTTAATTCACTAAGTATATTATATGCTAACACAACCAAAAGTAGCTAATTAAGCGAATAAATAGAAAAACAGACAATTGCGTTCATAATCCCATGCTTTGTGGTATCAGATCAGTGATCTGTTCATTCCTATGCCATCTTTAAAGTGAATCTTTGCCTGTGAATCACCAATATCACATTCAAAATAGGATCTTTTACATTGAAAGATCGTTATGCTCTGTTGCTATGGAAACCATCTTTTCTTCCAGGAAGGCTTTCATATTCACTTGTTTTTTTGGCATGTTTTACCCCCTAGATCCTGCAGCTGCCACTTTGTATATGCCTTTGGCTCTGACTTTGATTGAGTACTTTTCATGACCTTTTTTACTCCTGGAATAATCGTTTCTTTGATCTGAAATTTTGCTTTCCCATCCCAAGAAATGTTGAGTTTAAATACTCATTTGTCATCTTCTTTCTATTGTCCTTTTCTATTTTTTAAGTTGGTAAACTTTTGTGATTGAAATAAATCTTTAAGAAAAAGAAATATTTAAGTGAATAAAATAATTACCAGTCATCTGGCAAAGATTATAGGAGCATTTTTCCTTTTTATATAGAGCTATGGCGCGGCATTCATCAAGAGTCTCAAACTCTGTTGACAAGCCTGTTCAAATTCTGTTCTTCCCCAGGGTTTCATGGGGAATATAAATACTACTATAAATTGTGCCAATGAACTGCTGAAGGGATCCAAACCCCTCCAAGTTTAGAGACCAAAGAATGCTTTACTAGATTGCTGAGCCCACAAAATCACAATCACCTCACATAGACTAGCTAGTGTTTGTGTGTGATATCTGTATGTGTATATGTATATACGTGTGTATACATATACATATATCTATATAGAGATACATACCTGTCTACATATATACATGCCTGTTCACATATAGAAATATATACATGCATGCACCCATAATACAACATACATGTGGGTGTATTAGAGGCTCAGCTGAGAGGATGAATCCTTTGCCTTCTTATCCTGGAGGAGATTTAGTTCAGAATCCCCTTCAAATAGGCATGTGTAATATGTATTGGAAATTCAGGTATAGGAAGACATCAAAAAGTTGAATAAAGGAGAGTGATCTGTGAAATGCTTACTGCTTAATCTCAAAACTCACATAGAAGTTGTTGTGGACATGCCTTGGATAAATGTTAAAATATATCTTGTGCTAGTAGAAAGTATCTTGGAATTCAAACCAGAAAACTTCAGGTCTAGTCCTGATTCAGCCACTTATATCCTTGTAACTTGGACAAGTCACAAACTCTATGGACCTTAGTTCCTTCATCCATAAAAAATACTGATTCTACTAGATTCTCTCTAAGCTTCCTTCTAGCTTAAAATTTTATTCTGTCAGAAGCCTAGAATTTACTTTAGGCTAGTAAGCCAACCAGAACTATTTTCAGTGTTTCTCAAAAAAAAAGATTGCTTATGTTATACAGCTAAGAAGAATGAGTTAGTTAGTGAATTTCAGAGAAACACTAAGAAGAAAAGCTAGCATGATCTAAAATAGAGAAATGAAATTAATTCTCTGTATGTGCTTTTGTGACTTGATTTATGGACTCTTAGACTAGCTAATGTATGAAATAATGTGAGCCTTGAAAACAGACTTGGGCAATATGCCTAATATGTTTTAAAATATGTTAACCTTATTGATTTTATTAGCAGATAATATCCATAAGAGGAGAAGAACTGGTTAAAGGGGAAAGAAGCTATGTGCAGTGGTAAATGTTTTGTACTTATTTCTAAAGCTAAACTATAGTATTGCACATCATAAAATGTTTCTAGTAGAGAAAGTGACTAGATTATTGGCAGGAAAGGAACCATTTCCCCATGCCCTTCATTTTGAAATCCCTGTAACTTGGAATGGAAATGGAAGTAAGGGATGTTACACCCTTAATTTAAAATACTCCAAGTAAAAAGCTCTGATGTAAATGTCAGTATCCAATTCAATGGTGTATTGAGGTTTTACTTTAAAAGCAAACTGGAAGATTCACTTTGCAATGAAAAAGATATTGCATCTATAAATACAAATCTATGTACCACTATTGATAATGATGAAAGATTTCTGCTATCAGGCCGAGGAGGTAATAACTGTGCCAAGAAGTTTTGTAGAAATTAGCATTATAGAAATAGCAGCATGTAATGGGAATGAATTTCTCACTTGGTAAATGACTTTCTAAAAGGCCAGTTATGGCATCAAATAAATTATTGCAAATCCTCAAGTTTCTTAGTATTTTATTCCATTTTTTTGTTCCTTTGATAATAAGGAAAGTTCTTTAAGTGACATTAGAAAGACAAATTATGGGGACTGCTATAGAGGCGTGAGAAATTGAATATGTCATAGTATATAGCAAAATGTTCTATATCTGGGGAGTTACTTTGGAGATAGGAAATGATGAAGCAAGTTCTTCATCTCCATTTATTTTCTTCCACTGAAAGAGAATGAAAAGGATAGGTGCGTATATAAATATGATACTTCACTCTATTACCAATTTAGGTTCACAAATATACCTCCTGGAAACCTTTATTTGATATGATATGAGGTTTCCCTCTACCTGACACAAGGTAAAATGCTGAAAACATCAGTATCCTAAAAACAACAACAGCAATCCATCCTTGATTCCCCATTATCATTCAGTTGTATGAGTTTTATAAACTATTACTTTTTCTATCAATTTGATAAATCCAAGGAATTATGATATAATTCTTGATTTCTTTAACAATACTCTTATTGCTGGAAGTATTTTTAATGAGGTTTTTCTTTAACCCCATCATCCTATTTATTGTTGAGGTAACATGGTTTAGTGGATAAAAAGCCATTCTCAATGCCAAGGAGACCCAGGTTTGAGTCTTTCATCTAATACATACTGAATGCTTTGCCCTGAAGTATTCACTTAATTTCTCAGTGGCACAGGCAACTTTGTTAAACAGTAAGTAGAAGAGAAGATGCAACCCTGCATTAGGAGAGGGAGATTCCTTAGCTGTGAGTTATTTATATTTGTAAATGGATCAATGTCAACATGGCAGGAGGTCTCTAGTTTAGTATTCTACTATTTATTAATGACTTGGAAAAAGACATAGATGATATGCTCATCAAATCTGCAGATGGCACAAAGCTGGGAGGGATAGTTTATACACCGGATGACAGGATCCAAAAGATCTTGACATTGTAGGGAATTGAACTGAATCTAACATGGTATAGTTCAATAAGAATAAATGCAAAAACTTATGTTTGGATAAAAAATAACTTCAAAAGTATAAGATGTAGGAGAAATTATTAAAGAGCACACATTATGAAAAATAGGGGATTTTAGTGGGTTGAAAGCTCAACATGAATCAAAAGTCTCAGGTGGCCTCCAAAAAAAGCCAATGTAATCTTGGGTGGTATTCAAAGGAACTTAGTTTCCAGGAATATTAAGGTCACAGACCCATTATATTTTTCACTCATCAGACTTCATCTGGAGCATTGTGTTCATTTCTGGACATCAGAATTTATGAAGGATATTGATAAGCTGGAGAGTATGTGGAGGTGGGCAACCAGGATAGTGAAAGGTTTTGAACCTATGATATATGATTATCAGTTGAAGGAAACAGGCATATATAGCGTGAAGAAAGCAAGTCTCTAGGGAGATTTAATAGCAATTTAGTATTTGAAAGCCTCTCATGTGTAAGAAGCATTAGACTTCTATTTGGCTCCCAGTGGGGGGTGGGTGGGGTAAGGCAGAACTAGGAGATATGCATAAAATTGCAGGAAAGAAGGGGAAGGCATGATATCAGGAAAGACAAAAGAACATAAACATAAAGCAAAAGAAAACAAAACTTCCTGACAATTAGGTCTGTCCAAAGTGGAATGGGCTTCATTGCAAGATAGCTGGTCCAGCATCTCTGGAGGTCTTCAAGCAGAGGCTCAATGACCACTTATCAAATTTTTTATACTGGGGAATGCTTTCATGTAAGAGTTGGGCTGAATGACCACGGAAGTCCCTCCCAACTCTCAAATGCTTTAATTCTATAAAACTACAAGCCCAGTCCCCACTCTGACCTTCATGGCTGTTGTCTGGGTTATGGATGGTCATTATTCTCAACACGTTTAAAGGGTTTCAGACCAATAAAACATCCATCACCAAGTATGCATTAAGTTCTTATTGTCACACACTTTGTTAAACATTAGAGATAGAAAGTAAAGCAAAAAAATAAAAAAAAAAGATCCTGACATTCAGAAACTTGTACTCTAAGGAGAGAGAGTATGTACATGTAAGAGTGGAAACAAGATATATACAAAGTAGATCCAAAATCCTAAGGGATAGTTAACAGAATATTAGACAGAATATCCCCTATCAACTGGCCATTCCCCATCTAATTTTGAAAATTTACCAACTCCTATTTTCCCCTGTTCTTCAAAGTCAATATGTTCTGATATGAATCCTTTCCTTGTGTAATTGCATTACCCATATTGTCACAAATCTACTCCTACTGCCATCATTACCCATCTCAGCCCTGTAACTTCACAGTCTTTATAATTGTCTTTCCCATTCCATGGTGCCTCAATGAATGCATGCTTTTTTTTTAATAAACCCCCTATAATATATGCCAAAATTCTTCTCTTCACAACCTCTCCATCCTTTTCTATCAATGAAAACCTGACTAACAAATCACAGGTCAAACCTAATATCTGGCCACTCTTTCCAGTTCTGCATGTTCTTCTTCTCATGGCCCTTAACACACTGGGCCTGAAGGAGAGATGGGAAAACTCACAAATTTCCCACAATTCTTTTTACCACTAGCATTTACTATCAAATTTTACTTCATCTATCTTTATCTCCAAGTCCTCCAAGTTATTCTCCATGATTCAGAACTCTCAAGTTTTTTTTCTTCTAAAAACCTCTTACCTTTGTTTTTTCCCCTTCCTATCCCTGTTCTAAGCCATCATCATCATCATCATCATCATCACAGTGAGCAAAAGAAAACATAGACAAAAAATAAAAGAAAAAAGTAAACAATGAATGCTTCAATCTGCATTCAGAACTCATCAGTTCTCTCTCTGGAGATGGATAACATTTTTCATAGTGAGTCTTGAAATTGTCTTTCTTTCCTATTCATTATTTTAAAACATTATTCCTATATAATCAGCTCTCTCTTTCACTCTCTTTCTATATAGAATCCTTCTTACTGCTCCAATAATAATAAAGTTCTTTGAAGTTATATGTATCAACTTCCAATATAGAAAGTTAAACAGTTTAACTTTATTGAGTCCTTTATGAATTCTTTTATGTTTACATTCTTAAACTTCTCTTGAGTCTTACGTTTGAGTCAAATTTTCTATTCTGTTCTGCTCTTTTCACCAAGAATACTTGAAAAATCCTCTATTTTATTAAATATCCAATTTTCCCTTAAAAGGATTATACTCAGTTTTGCTGGGTAGGTGACTCTTGGTTATAATCCCAGCTATTTTGCTCTCCAGCCTATCATATTTCAAGCCATCTAATCCTTTAATGTGGAAGCTAATAAATTGTGCATGACTCTTACTGTGCTTCCATGATATCTGAATGTGTGTGTGTGTGTGTGTGTGTGTGTGTATTTTCTTGGTTGGTTGTAGTATTTTCTCTTTGGCTTGAGAGCTCTGGAATTTGCTACAATATTCCTGGAGTTTTCATTCTGTTATCCTTTTCAAGTCATGATTGGTGGATTCTCTCAATTTCTATTTTAATATCTGTTTCCAGAATATCATACCAATTTTGTTTGAAATTTCTTGAAATATCATCATATTTCAGAGGCTCTTTCTTGAAAATGGATTTTGGGTAGTCTAATAATACTTAAATTATCTCTTCATGATCTATTTTTAAGTTCAGTTATTTTTTCAACAAATATTTCATTTTCTTCTACTTTTTTTTATTCTTTTGACTTTTATTTTTCTTGATGTCCCATGGAGTCATTAGCTTCCACTTGCCCAATTGTAATTTTTAAGGAATTGTCTTCTTTAGTGAGCTTTTGTACCTCTTTTTCTGTTTGGTCAATTCTTTTTTTTTAAAGTGTTATTTTCTTTAGTACTTTTGTGTGTATTTTACCAAGTTGTTAATTATCATTTCACAATTTTCTTCCTTTGCTCTCATATCTTTACCCAAATTTTTCCTTTAACACTCTTATTTAACTTTGAAAAAATTTTTAGCCCTTCTAGGAATTTTTTTGGAGCTTGTGTCAAATTTACATTTTTTTTTCTTTGAAGATTTGCTTTTTATACTTCATTTTCTTTCTTTGAGTTTGTGTCTTGATCTTCCTTGTCACCATAGCTTCCTTTTATGATCAGATCATTATTTTATTTGCCCATTTCTCCATGCTTTTTTATTTCATAATTAGATAGATAAGCACACAGACATAAGCTTATATGTTGGTATATATGTATATACAAACATATTCTCATATGTCTGTGTATATATATATACACACACACACATATACACATGCATATATATGTAATTTTCAGTTACATTTAAAAACAATTTCAGTTCACAACTCCACAAACAGTACATTAATATCTCAATTCTCCCACATCCCCACTAACATTTGTAATTTTCCTTTTCTGTTATATTAGTCAAACATATAGGTGTGAGGTTGTATCTCAGAGCTGTTTAATTTTCACTTCTCTAATCAATAGTGTTTTAGAACATTTTATGGAGTAGAGATAGCTTTGATTTCTTCATAACTCCCTGTCCATTCCCTATAAATTAAGGAATGATTGGCAGTCTTATAAATTTTACTTGTGTCTCTATATGTGTGAGAAATGAGGACTTTCTCAGGAAACTGAAAATAAAAATTTCCCCCCAGTTTTCTGCATTTCTTCTAATAATGGCTGCATTGGTTTTGTTTGTACAAATTTTTTTTTAATTTAATGCAATAAAAATTTTACATTTTATATCCCATAATACTCTCTGTGTATTGTTTGGTCATAAATTCTTCCTTTATCCATATAATTGAAAGATGAATTATTCCATACTCCTACCATTTGTTTATGGTATCATTCTCTATGTCTAAATCATATAATCCCCTCTGCTCTCCACTTCCATTTTATGGGCAAGTTCATTCTTTTTGCATTCAGAGTTGTGATTACTAAGTTGTTTGCTCATTTTCCCACCCCATTTCTTGACTTTTAACTTTATTTTAAAGTTGGGTTCTGCTCCTACTATGGAATGGTCACTGTTGCAAGCTTCATATTTTCCACATTATTGTTTTCAGAGCTAGCTCTGGTGGTCTGTTTGTTTTTCATTCTTCCAACATGTTATGTTCCATACCTAAGGAGAGTTATGATCAGTGCTCTCCTGGCCTGTGCTCTGATCTTTGAGTGACCACAAGCATACT
This sequence comes from Petaurus breviceps papuanus, assembly GCF_028583685.1. NCBI lineage: Eukaryota > Metazoa > Chordata > Mammalia > Diprotodontia > Petauridae > Petaurus > Petaurus breviceps. Next base: position 17,334,084 of record NW_027186492.1, on the reverse strand, counting down.
TTTCCACCCTAGAACTGTGTCCAATGTTCTATCATTGTTCCTTCTCACCCTGATTGGCAACCAGGAACCACCTATGGGCAATGTAACTGAGTCCTACTTCCAGTGCCAGCAAAGGGTACCCTGTAATCTCCTTCTGACCAGTTTCTGACAACCTTACTATCTGTGGGCTGATGACTCTGGAAGCCACCACTGCTGATCCAGTCACCATGAAGACCTACTGCTGGTTTACTGGTAGATGGCCTAGTGCTGTCACAGCCTGAGCTTGACTCGACTCTACTCTCACACAACTAAGATAGAATCTTCCTGCAAATCTTTTGAATTATTTAGGGCTGGAAAATTGATTCATCCCATCCTTTTATTGGTTTTGCTACTTCACAATTCATTTTGAGGTGTTATTTTAACACTATTTGGAAGGGAATTTGGGAGAGTTCAGGCCAGTCCCTGCCTTTATTCCATGATCTTGGCTCTTCCCTCAGATTATTTCTTGATTTTTGAACTTTATGTTAATGTTAGGCTCCGTTTTAGGCATGGGCGAAGGGGGCAGGGCATAGGAGTACTATCTCAAGCATCAGGTGCATTTGGTTGTGCTTTGTTTTGGCATTGCTGTTTTCAGAGATAGTTTTAGAAGGTTGGAAGTTTTCACTGCTTCCAATATATATCATGATTTTGGAAGAGATATAGTCACTGATCTCTTGATCTTCACTCTGATCCTTACCCAGGAAAGACCCCCGCTCCCTTGGAACTTCTATTGATACTGTTCCTTTGTACCTCTGCTGCCTTGGGACCAGAAATGATACTTCTCCTCAGGTTCTCATTCCCTCTTGACCAGAAGTGGTCCTCCCTAACTTTGAACTATGAACCAGAAGTGGGCATAAACAGTAGATCTGGAAACCAATGCCTGGTCCTGCATGCATTACTAACACAGGGATTCCCTATTAACTCTTTTTAACTACCGTGTTTCCCCGATATCTGGAAAATAAGCCCTCCCCCGAAAATAAGCCCTATTGAGATTGCTACTGTAGTGAAGGTGATCCCCTGCGCTACACGCTACCGTCCCCCGCAGCGCTCAAAGCTGCATCCAATCAGAGCTGCAGCAGTGAGCGCGTCATCCTGTTCTTCCCCAGTGATTTGCTTATTGAATAAAGGTACATTTTTTTGTTCACATTTACCTGTTTATTAAAATTGCTGTCAATGTTCATTAAAATAAGCCCTCCCCTGAAAATAAGCTCTCTGGTGTTTTTCTGTCCAAAAAAAATAATAATAGTGTCTTATTATCGGGGAAACACAGTAGTTGTCAGGTCCCCTTACCATCTCTGCCTTGGAAGGCCCCCTGTACTGCTACTGCTTCTGTGGCCAGCTCCAAGTCCTACCGCTGGTGTTTCATACATGTGGACTTGGAGCCAGAATCTACTCCTATATCACAGATCTCTCTGACCTCTTAAATTCTCTTTTTTTTACTGTTAAATTATCTTGAGCTAAAAGAATGTCTCAGTCTGACCTTTGGTTGGCCCTGCCACTCCAGAATTCTATCTGAGGCATTATTTTAAGGTTGTTTTGAAGGGAATGTTTCAAGAGCTTGGCTGACATCTTGACTCCACCTCCAGAAGATTCCAATTGAATGTTGTTAATAATATTTTAATATTTTATCCTTTTTTTATTTTTCCTTTATTTTCTATTCAATAGTTCTTTGGCCAGATTGTAAAATCTTTGGCCCAAATACCTCATCAGGCATTTTGAATTATGCTCTGCCCCAAATAGCATCATTTTTAGAATATATTTCCAGTATTTTGTCACAGTTCAAAAAATAGATACTGGGGGTGGTTAGATGGTGCAGTGAATAGAGTACCAGCCCTGGAGTCAGGAGGACATGAGTTCAAATCCAACCTTAGCCACAACACAAAACTAGCCAAGTGACCTTGGAAAAGTCACTTAACCCCAATTGCCCTTCCAAAAAAAATACTGTTCTTTAATTCTATAGACATAATCAGATATTCATTTTTCATGACATCCTTCCTCATCTTAAGGCCCAAATTTGAAAAGATTACTTTTATCCCCAACATCTTTAGTTTTCTATTCAAGATTTCAAAGAACATTTTAGATGACTGTTTATTAATTTCAATTGAGCAGAAGTAAATAGCAGTTGAGGATTTTGATTACTCTTATCATCTTCAACATTACATCTCAGATGTATGATCTAAGAAGATAAGTTACATTAAGTATGGCCATCTCAGCTCTACATATTTTTAAATCCCACAAATGATGGTTTAGAGGCCTCCACACTGGGCCAATAAACTGTTTATAATCTTTATTATTACCTAAGGCTCTTCATTTTATTTCCTGTGCAACATGGGTACTTCTTCAGAAATTGTAAAATCTCATTTTTTTCTCTAGCTCATTCACTTTACAGTTTTTTCCTTTATCCTCTTTGTCAACACCATCTGATCATCATCCTCTTGACCCTGGTTTCAAACAGCTTCATTGTCTTCACAGGCTTTTTCCTTCCTTCTTTCCTCCATGAAAGAATTCCATCCTATCAAAGGGTTGTTCATTTTCTCTAGTAAGTTAAAAGGGGGAGAGTTAACTCCTGAACATTTTTCCCATTCTCCTCAGAAAATAAGGTTATTTGCATTTTGCACCCCTTTCCCTGGACACCCCCTCTCCACATACACAAGTGCTCACATGCATTGCTAACAACTTCCAATGAGAAGTAAACAAAATACAAATAGTGTAGGTCACTGAAATTACTCCCTTGATTTCTATACCTCTTATTTCTCAAATAGAACCTCAATTGGTTACAAATTGCCATTTGCCACACTTCTGAACTATAGTCTATAGGGACTACTGAGCTCTTATTTTGCAGTAAGCTATCCATTCCTGTTGTCCTGTCTTCTAGACCTTGTTAGCTTTCTCATTTATGAAGAAAAAAAATTATAATTAGCACCACAATTTTACTAGTATTCTCAGGTAGGGCCTATCTAACTACTTTACACAATTAATTAATAGGCACAATCAGCAAATACACAATAGACCTCATATCAATTGTTTTTTAATTTTCTCATTTATCACTTACTGTTCTTTTCCTTTATCTGTTTCTATTCACGTGGGTTGACCTGTCATGTTGCCTCAGATTCATACCATCAGAATTTCTTAAGTGAGATGGGATTACTGGTGCAAATAACATTATTGGTTTGTGTTGGGGTGAAGAGATAATAACTCACAGGAAACAAATTTGTCAAAAGCAGAAAGATAGTGTGTCAGTGATTGCCATGATGAACCACAAATTCATAAAATCACTGAATGTGCCTCCCCTCTTCTCATGTTACAATATGAGGAATTGATCTAAATTAGAAATTGACTTTGAGAGAATTGGAAAGTGCTCAGTGATTTTTGACTCTGTAGGGGTATGAAGCAGTATAGAGATAGGTCTTTATCTGAGTAGAACTTCTAGTTATTTATATAAGGATTAGACATTAATAGCATTGTTTCTCATTGTGCTCTGTAGTTACTCTTGCTAGGTTAAAATCATAAGAAATATCAATCTATAAACTGTAGGGTATTATAACTGATTACGAACTCTGGAATAGAAAAAAAAAAGAACTCCCAACTGTATCATATTTTTTAATTGTGAGCATTATGGAAGTTTTATGGCTTTCTTTGAAAAATTTGTCAAGGGCCATTCTCATAGATTTTAGGGGATGAAATATTTAATTATTGGAATATGGTAATTCTGATATTGCTCTATAGCTTATTCTTTCCATGCCAAAAAACCTAGTTAAAGTTAGCTAAGATTTTTGAAAATAGAACGTCTCCTATACTCTAGTTATAGCATTCATTTTACTTAAAAAGATGTACAGAAAGAAAATATTTCACATAAAAATTAAAGCATTTATGAATTCTAAAATAAGAATATTAGTTAAGAGAATAATTATGTTAAGCAGTATGAGATCAATTCTTCAATTCCTTGACTCCATTTTATATCTTCCTTTTAAAGATCTCAAACTGAAGATAAGGAAGGAAGAAAAGAAAGGAGAGGTGGAGAGAGAGAAAGAAAGATGGAAGCAATGGAGGAAGGGAAGTGAGGGGGAAAGAAGGAAACAAGGAAGGAAGGGAGGGAGGAAGGAAAGAAAAGATGGAAAAAAGGAAGGAAGGAAAAAAAGAAAAAGAAATTCCATTTCAGAAGAATTGTAGAATTTCAGGGTTGTGAGGGACCTAAAAGGTTGTCTAATAAAAACTATACCTGAGTAGTAACCTTTTTAATGCCACCTCTGATAAGCAGTCATACTTATAACTTATTTATAAAGTTTCTGTTAAAGTTTTATATTAAAGACCTCTAATGAAGGGGAATTGTTTGCATTCTTAGGTCACTCATTCTATCTTTGGATAGCTATACCTGCCAGAAAGGTGTTTTTTCATATATCAAGAAGAAATCTGTCTCTGCAACTCCTGTCCAATTCTCCAAATAATGTCCCCATAGGCCAATAAAAAGAAGTTTCTTCTCTATTCTCAAATGGAAGTCCTTTAAGTAACTGGAGACAGGTACTGTGTTGCCTCTGAACTTTCTCTTCTTCATGCTAAATGAATTTACCAATCTCCTCCTGGGGCATAGGTTCAAGTTTCCTTACCACCCTTCTCTTGTCATTAGTCTTTGTAAATTGTCACTTAGCAAGAATTCATTAAGTGTTTATTATATGCCAGGCACTATATTAAACACTGGGGAAACAAACAAAAAAAAGACTAAGGCAAACAAATATAAAATTGTCCTTGCCTTCCAGAAATACATATCCTAACAGGAGAGCAAATATATCTAGGTTCATATGAAATATATACAGAGTACATGATGATGTGTTGATAATGAATAGCATCACAATTCTTCCTCCCTCATGTGCTGTAGGCTCTATATGGTGTAAACTCTTTCATGGTAAAGAAAAGTTTAGACATTACATGAAGTGGAACAATACCTAAGTACCTTTAAAGAAAGCACCTGGGCATTCAGCAGGGTAGAGAATTTCAATTTGTCCATACATATTATTAACAGATGACCAGGTAAATAATCGAGAGGTTGCAGAAGTGTAGCACCCCCAGAAATATGATCTCCAAGCATCAGAGTTTCTGAATCAAGGAAAAAGTGTGACAACCTTTGCTAAAGAAAGAGCAAGTATACCTGAGAAGAAGATGGTCTGTAGCAGAGACAGATATCACCAAAATGTCCCTCCATGAGTGTTTGTTGCTCATGTTTCCTAAACATGGACCCTTCCCCACTTGTATTATGGTAACACGGTTAATGTATACACCTGCTTGCAAGGGAATACTGTTTTTTGTCAATTATTTTGTTGTTTTATTAATGCCTTCTGTTTGGAATTAATTTGATATATTAATAAAGGCTATAAAAAGTAAATACATTTTTGGCATCTCATGAACAATTTATCTTAAGTGAAATTAATCACACAACACACCTCAAACTCAGGATAAATTTCCAAGACCATATATGTTTCATTCTTTATTTGAACATTTAATAAACTTAATTTATGCTAAAATAGGGCAGCTAAGTGGTATAGTGAGTAGATTTCTGGGTCTTGAATTAAGAAGACTCATCTTCTTAAGTTAAAATCTGGCCTCAAACACTCACTAACTGTGTGACCCTACGTAAGTCAATTAACCCTCTTTGCCTCAGTTTCCTCATCTGTAAAAGGAACTGAGAAGGAAATGTCAAACTACTCCAATATCTTTGCCAAGAAACTTCCAGATGGGGTCACAATGAGTCAGACACAACTGAAAAATGACAGAACAACATTGCTAAAATAACTAAATGTCCCTTTTGTCATGATGTTTTTTGTCTCTTATCAAAAGAAATGCTTCTATCCACACTTTTTTTGTAATAGAAAAGAATGAAGGAAAGAAAAGGAAACCTGAAGAAAAAAAAAACAAACTAGAGATGAGTGGATGTGGGTAGAAGGGCTCTGTCCTGTACCTTGTCCAGCTGAAAATTGCCACTTTATGTATTTCAATCTTGTACCTTCCTTCTTTAGCCCACAGTTCTATTCAGATACCTACTTTCATAGCCTATATTTTGATGCAGATATTTTACCATTCTGGAAAAGTCTTTTTCCTCTTCTCTCCTCAGTGTCATCTAGATACCATATTAGACCAATCTATATAATTTTGTTCATGAAACAAGTTAAATCTCACTCTTTTCCAAAAAAAGAGGATAAGAAGGGAGGGAAGGGAAGGGGAGGGGAATGTAGGAAAGGGTAGAAAATTGGAGGGGAGGACAGGGAAGGAGAAGGGAGTGACAGGGAGGGGAAGAGAGTAGAGAGGAGAAAAGCCTGATATTTTCAAGCCATCTTTCATTTTATTTCAGTTTTCTTAATACAAATTGATACTGCAGTCAAAGGGAACAGAACAAATTATCCTTTGCCATTTACCTATGGTGATGAGATATGTTTTATGAATAAATCTAAAACCAAATATCTAGTCCTGTGAGACAAAAGCATTCAATTGGCCTCACTGTATCTCTGGATTATATTCTTCTTTTCCCTGTTATAGCAACAATTGAAGGTAGAGTATATCTAGTATTTTGCATGAGTAAAGTGTCACTACCCATAATAGAAATAACCTTAATATCCAATAAGTATAATCACAACAAAGCAAAAAGAATGTCTTTCAGGAAATGAACATAGCAGAAATTATAATTGGTTAGTTATGTCAGTTTTTAATAGGACTTGAGAAATGCCAACTACTTAAGGACAAATAATAATGAATCTGATTCTTCTCCTAGGAAAGGAATCTGGTGGTTTCTTGAAGTCCCTTGAGTGTGTGGAGTGTAGCTGGTCAATACATGACAGCGATTAAAGGCTGGGCAGGTGGAGCAGACCAATGACCTTGTCCCAAGTTCTGAACTTTACCTCTGTGTGTTTTCCTTGGGCTACTCAGCTCTAAGAGAGAATGGGGAAAAATGCAAGTAGGAGATAGAAAACTAGGAAACCTCCAGACAGCAGAACATTTTGGCCATAAATGAACAAATAATCCCAAAAGGGATGGTAAATTCATATATCCTTGGCTTCAGAGGTTAAAATCTGGGGTCACAAACAAAAGGTAGGGTCAGATCTCCAACAAAAAGGCCCAAGGCCACTGACCAGCAAATTGAATCTAAAGAAGAGATTAAGCCTAAGGACATTAGCTAGCTGGAAGTATCCTTCTCTGTCTCCAAAGAAGGTTGGTCCAAAGTAGCAAAGTATCTGCCAGAGATTAAATACCTTTAGCTGAAACTTCAGGAAAGGAATAAGAGGGTCGCTCGGTATAGGAAAGGGAAAACAAACAAACACAGAAAGATTATTTTGTCCTGCCTATTCTGTGTTTTGTTACTGTGCTGGTTTGTTATTGTTGCTTATCTGTTTATTTTATTTCACCCTCAGATCTTTTGCTGATTTCTTGAATACTAAAATAGTAGATCTTTTCCAAAAGAACTTTTATTTTAAAGAACCAGAAAAAAAGACATGGAAGAGTCCATTTTTCTCTTTAATAAGAAATAGAACAACTAAGACACTATTTCATTTGAAGCCTAAAGCTAGAAAGAGCCAGAAGTCTCACAGTGATGCACCTAGTGGGACCATGAGCAGCAGAGTACAAAAGAGACTGACTGACCCTGCAGAGACAAGTGCAGAGCAGGTCTGAAAGGAGCAACAGAATTTCATCTCTAGAATAAAAAAAAAAAGCATTCTTACAACGTTGGACACATGAGTTACACTTCAACTGTGTATTCTGACTGCAAATGTTTTCAAATCTGTCTCTTTACATATGTGACTTGGATATATGTGTACTCTCCCACCTACATCCACTCTTTCCATTGTTGGCATGCATATGTATGTCTTAGTATGCCTTAGGCTTAAAAGGAAAATATTTTATTCCCACTTTCCTTATATGCTGTTTATTTTTTTTAATTTTGGATTTAATGAATCCTCTAATTATTAAAAGTAAATAAATGCATGATGGGGGGAGTCTTATGAGATATGCTTTTTGGTGTAAATGGGTTCACTGAATATCATGAAAACAGTGTAGCTAGGCTTTAAATATAGGTTCCAGATTACTCAGCAGCCTCTGAAGATTTTATGTCCCATCTATGTATGGTAACTTGAAATACATATAATAATCTAGATTGTATCAGATTAGGGAAGAATTTTATAATTGGGAGTATACACACATATGTGTGTATATCGATATATATTGGTGTACAGACATATACATATGTATGTATGTATATATGTATGTCTATAATGTCTGTGGGCAGCTGGGTTATGCCAGGCCTAGAGTCAGAAAGACTCATCTTCCTGAAATCAAATGTAGCCTCAGTTACTTACTAGTTAGGTGACCCTGGGCAAGTCACTTAGCCTTGTTTTCCTCAGTTTCCTTATCTATAAAATGAGCTGGAGAAGAAAATAGCAAGACACTCAAGTATTTTTCCTAAGAAAACTCCAAATGAGGTCATAAAGTGTAGTACATGACTGAAAAAGACTGAGCAACAGCAGCAACAAATTATAACTTTAACATTTTCAGTCCTCTGAGAATTCTATGAGTGTAGGCTCAAATATAATCCACTAAAAAAATCACCCATTTTAATCATTTTGAGAAAACACATTTCCATTAAAAGAATATGCCATTTGAGTCATCCAAATGGCACAGTAGAAAGAACACTGGGAGTACTGTCAGGAACACCTGAGTTCAAATTACCCCTCAGATATTTATTAACTGTGCGTCCTTGGATGAATCACTTAACTTCAGTCTCAATTTTCTCACCTGTAAAATGAGAATAATAATAAGTACTATTTCAAATGAAACAATATTGTAAAGTGCTTAGCACAGTGCCTGGAACTTGAATAAATAGGCCCTTACATGCTTGTTACCTTCCTTCCAATTGCACGGCATCCTCAGATAGGGGCCAAATTCAGTCTTTAAGGCTCTCCATTTTCCTTGAGTTTAGACTAATTTGAAGACAGAATCAGAGGTTTTTTATCATTAGAAGGCATAAGAGGAAATATCCATTGGGAGCTCATTAATTTTTCCGTTAAGAAAAAGTCAGATTTGCAAAGGTAATGTGACTTGTCCTTAGTCACATAGTCATTTAGAGCACAGGTGAAACTAGAATATAGGTCTCAACACTTAGTCCAGTGCCATGTAGATATATATGTTACTGTATATACCATATATACTTATTAAAGCTGTTCTTCCTATCCCCAGGAGGTTACTTCTTTTTTGTTTGTTTCTTATGACTCATGATTTTCTTTTTTTGTATAAAATATTGAATAATCATAAACTGTCTGGGGGTGGGGAATGGTGATTTGGGGTATAAACAAATCCTTCTGTTCTGAAGCATCAGTTTTGAAGATTTTGGACTAGCAGTCTGCATCTCTATCAACTTTAGGTCTGTTTGTCTTAGTGTCACTGGGCTCAGCAGTCAGTGAGAATGGGAACCTTGGAATTACTGTGTTTCATGACCTTAGAATCAAACTTGCTGACTTTGTTTTCAGACTTGATGGCTTTGGGGCCAAACTTAGTGGCATTAAGTGACTCTGAGGTCAGTAGGTTTAATTCCCTTAAAGTCAGTGGGCTTGGTAACATTAGGGTCAATGGTTCTAGCAGCCTTAAAGTCATGTGATCAAGTCTGTGATAGTGCCTTTTCCTGCTTTGATGGTTTTGACATTTTGGACCTGTGTCTTCTTCAGTCCCTTCTTATTTTACTTCTTGGCAAAGCACATATTTCTGAGAAACTTGGGGTCCACCCCTTTTGGAGACCCCTCTCTCTGTGACTTTAATGGTTTCTTAATGGCATTTCTGTTCCCTTTCAGTAATTAGCTGTGGGAGGTATGGTTCTTAGACTGGACCATCTTTACGCTATCACCTGTGTTACTTTAAGGTACTCTGTATGGAGAGAGAGAAAGAGAGAGAGAGAGAGAGAGAGAGGAAGGCTCCTGGAGATTTCCATGACAAATATGTCTTAATTTAGGAATGGAAAGTGCTTTTTTCATTTGATTATTTTTAAACTAGAAATGCATCTAACAATCATTATTACAAGTGTGTCAGTCAACCTACAGAAGCCTAATAGCTTATGATGTAGCTGAAATAATGAAGGAAACTAATCTGAATCAAAGATTTAAAGCTATAAGGGGTTAGGAGGTCATCTTGTCCAAATCTCTTATTTACAGATGAGGAAATTGAGGCCGAGAGAAGATAAGTGGCTTACCAAAGGTTGCACACATACTAAATAACAGGGGAAGAATTTTAACACTGTTCCTCTATATTCAAAGAAAATTATTTTTCTTCCATACTAAACTGCCTATCATGTAAATATATGGCTTAATTTAAAAAGCCATATTTATACTGCTAAGTAGGACTGGTCTTTCCTCATTGGGAATAAAATCAGTGCCAGAGGGTGCTTGATTTTCCTCCCACCCCACAAAATCTTTCTATTTCCCACATCCTGGGTGATGTCTCTACCCTTTTACTTAAAGTCTTGTTTCCCCTTAAATGAAAATGTTTCTGTCAAGAAGTAACACTTTAAAATATTAAGCCACATATACCTATTTGTAAATAAAGGTTCGAGAAGAGTTTTTGAAAGGAAAAAGAATAAGACACCTCATAGTACAGGTGGCAAAGGAGAGAAATAAGAGGCTAAGGCCTTGGACTGTTTAACAATTTTGCCTAGGGCTGGCCCTGTAGCAGAATCTGCCAAGATATTTGGCAAAAACGGACATCTAGTCCTGACATTTTGGAATACAATCTCCTAAAGGGCTTGGTTTGTATCTTACATTTTATCTGTCTGCTATATATCTGACATGAAAGACACTCATCTGTTTCTCAACACAATAATAAGGATTCTTATTTCCCTTTCTGCCTTTCAAAGTATGTCATTCAGGTAGCCACAGACACATGAAAATTAACAGGTGGTGCTTTTCAATAATATATGAGTAGTGGATGACCCAGAGTATAGTAAATAAGACATCTCAGATGAAATCTCTATCGGGAAATGAGATTCAGCCTAAAGCAAAAACTCATCTCTCTTCTATTGATATTCCTGGTTTGTTTAAATACCACAGGGGAATCCCTTAGGAAAGCAGTTTGCATGACTCATATGCACTTTAACCCCACACCCCATAAATGATGAGAAGCATTTATATTGAACTTTCATTGCCTACTCAAAATCTGTGAATCTGTAAACTTAACTTGAATGCAAATTCCCTTTTTTAACATAGGACAATGCACAGAAAATACTCAGAATTTAAAACTGTTGTTGTCATTTCAGTCATGTCTCACTCTTTGTGATCCTATTTGGGGTTTTCTTGACAAAGATACTGGAGAGGTTTGCCATTTCCTTCTCCAGCTCATTTTACAGATGAGGAAACTGAGGAAAACAGGGTTAAATGACTTGTCCCAGGTCAGACAGTAAGTGTCTGAGACTGGATTTGAGCTCAGGAAGATGAGACTTCCTGACTGTAAACCCATATAACACCAATGCTATATTCATAGTGCCCATGGCAGCTATGAATATGCTGGTGTAGCTGTGAATCCCAAAAAGTAACTCTCCACATGGAGGACAGAAATAAAGCATTTATTCAAATACCAGAAAACCAAATCCCTAAAACAGAAAGCCAAATTCATCCTAGTGACCACAAAGTTGGTATACATAACCAATGCAGCAAGCAACAACATTCCCAAACCTTCCCTCCATCAGGCCTTCAAAACAAAACAGGCTCACTTTAGCAAGAATGCCCCTCTGTCATTCACACTAGCTGCTCAGCCTCCACATTGCTTGCTCCCAACAGTTCTGGCTCTCTCTCAGCTTGTGCTCAGCTTTTTATTCTGATCATTAGCTCCTCCCCATTCTACCTTTTCCTGTTGCATAAGCAAGTTCCTCCCACTGTGTGTTTCACAAGTTCTGTTTCTTAACAAAGACTTGATATAATCACCAGCAAGGCTCAACTGAAATAAGGAACTAAGTACTTTTTTGCTTGCCCTTACAAGGTACAGGAAAGATCTTCAAATCCCCTTTACCATTACAACCCAGTGCTCTGTCCACTGCAGCACCTAGATGTCCAGATTTTAAGAATACTAAACATTATATACCCATGGTAACATTTTAAAATGACTACTAAGGCATCAAATGATAAATTTAGTACCAAACCAAAAAGAAGACTAAGATCATTATCAAATTATATGTTAAATTATTCCAAGCAACAAATCAGAAAGTAGTATCCTTTGCAATTAAAAAAAATAACTATTAAAATAACAAAATGGCCAAAATATTATAGACTGTAGAATCAAAACTAGATGGGAATTTCCAAATTGTAGTCTAACACCAATATTTTAGGAATGAGGAATACAGAGATTCAAATCTAGGTATCTAGATTACAAAAGAGTAAATAAATTGATGCTATTTGTATTGTTCCTTGGAGTTTGGGGGTAGGTCAGAGAAGGATGGAATTTCAGAGGAAAAGCTAAGAAAAAAAATTGTACTGCAAATGTGTGAGCTTATTTTTTTAGAGGGGATGTAGAGGAGGCCCTGTGGAGTAAGCAACAGCAGAAATCCCAAAATGGAATCCTGGGTCATATCAACAATCATTTATTAAGTACCTACTATATGGGCCAGGAGCTGTGCTACGCACTGGAGATACAAGGAAAGACAAAAGGAGATGCCTGCTCTAAAGGAACTCACAAGATAATGGGGGAGACAACATGCAACAACTAGGTAAAAACAGAATACAGACATTACAAATTGGAAATGGTCAACAGAGGCAGAGCACTAGATTAAGAGTGATAGGAAAAAAAAACTTCTTGTAGAAGGTGGGATTTTGGAAGGGATTTGAAAAAAATCAGTGAAGGCAGGAGATACAGATGAGGAAGAGAATTCCAGGCTTTAGGAATAATGTGAGAAAATGAATAGAGTTGAAAGATATGTGAGGATTTTCTTTTGGGTATTATCTTAAAATTTAAATCTATGATGTTAATTTTAATCGAACACTGTTAATATGAAAATAGATGGTCAGAATACTCAATGAATTTGACCAATGTAAGCAATTAATCTGGGATATATATATATAACATTAATCCCAGAAAGGTTTCTTTTGGTGACTGCTTTTATTGACCCAAATAGATGATGATTGGGCAATCATCAATTAGTTTCAGCTATGGAGAACTGGCCATGGGACTGGAGTGATCAAATGGTAGAATCCTGAAACTGAGGAGAATAGGTCAGTCTCTTAGAAATACATATGCAGAGGTCTTCTTCTATGGTCTTTGGCCACCAAACTATCAACACAAGTTTAAAGGGGGGGGGGGGAATGGACAAGCATAGGGCCACTGCTTGATTGACTTCACCATTTTTTTAGACAGCCAATTACTTTGGGAAAAGACAGTTTTGGGATCTGTGGATAAATCCAAAAATATTTGTCATGAATCTTTGTACTTATTTAAAATAATTCAATTATACTATTCAACAAACATGTGTTAAGTCTTTATCTCATGAAGAACATTATGGCAGACTCTGGGGGAGATAAAAATTTTAGAATAAAACACATTTCTACAATTACATATCTCAGTATAATAGTAGAAAAAGCCATAAATACTGACAATCATAAAACTAAATCATAGGTAGGTACACTTGAAGTAGGTCAGATGGAGAGAAAATTGCTGAAGTGGAATGTGAAGTATAGACAGACCAAGGCAGGAACAGTGGATCATGTGATACGCTCACCAATAAGTTCACCTAGGGATGCAGGGCTGGAACTACAGAGATAAAAATGTTAAGTTGTTCATGATATGGTCTCTGATTCAGAGAGTAAAAGTGGCAGCCTGGGCAAATGGCAAGAAGGTGTTCACATTTTCAGCACTTTGGGCACTCCTTTCTATGTAGATACATGATCTTTGTTTAGACCAGTGGTCACTACCAACACAGTGACTGATTTTGTGTGACCCATGAACTAAAAATGAAGTACCTTCAATAGAGCTGAATTTGGTCCATGGGAAATGGTTTGCCAACCCATGGCTCAGTCTGTATCTTTGAAGCGTTGTTTCCAAAAAGAAAATTCTAATCTTATAGCCATCTTTTTCATGAATATCCTTTCTGAACTTAGCTATATGGGTCCTCCAATATATGTGACATTCTACCTGTCTGTGAGATAGTAGTCTTAGTAGGGTGAATCAAGGCTTTTGTTCTACTAATTCAGGCTTTAACAATTAATGGTCACTTTTATTCCACAATGAATATGAAAGCACCTGTACAATGTGCTGGGAACAATACCAAACACTGGAAGCACAAAGACAAAAATGAATTTCAAGAAGCTTACATTCTAATGGGAAGAGAAGCAATAGGCACATATATAAGTATGTCTAACATCTATTTTATTTTAAATACTAAGTAGTTTTGAGAGTAAAGACACTAGCAAATGAGGAATGATTTTCTGTTTTCTAGAAGATAAAGTTTGAGTTGAATTTTGAAAGAATTAAATGAATTCAGTAGGTGAGGTGAGGAAACAAAGCATAACTAACTTGAGGGTCATAGATGAATGTTAGAATGTCATGTGTAGGGAACAGTCAGTCAGTTAGTGTAGCTGGATTATAAAGCATGTAGATGAGAATAATATTTTAAAAGTCTAGAAAGACAAGAAATCAGGTTGTAAAGAGCTGTAAATGACAGGCAGAGAAGTGTATATTTAATGCAAGAAGCAACACGGTACCATTAGAGTTTACTGGGTAGCAAGTGGCATGATCAAACCAATACTTTGCAAAAAACAAAAACGAAAACACATTTTGACAACAATGAGAAGGTTGGATCAAAGCAAATAAGAAACTATCATAATAGTCTAAAAAACAGGAAACGATGAGCCTGATAAAGTAAAATCAGGATTTTAAAAAAGGGATCATCTGTTAGATGTGATCCTAAGTTGAGAATAAGTTTGATAACTATTTGGATATTAGAATTTTTCTATTACATAACTTTTCAAAAATAGTAGCAGGGGGTAGACATATAATACTTTGTTTTCCCTCTTCCTCTCAGGCATTAGTAGAAAGACATATGATGCCTTGATTTCCCTCTGCCTCTGAAGGTGAAGAGTTACAGAAAAATAAAGGAACATAAAATACAGTTGCAAAAACTGATATTGATTTGAGCAAAGGAAAAGACAAGATAACCAGACTCATTTTTGATTATGTGGACAACACGCAGTGATTGTGCTTTAATTATATAAAGACTGGATCATTTAAAAACCTTACCAACTTCTTTTATCATTAAAAAACAACTCTTCTACATGCCCCACTGTTCGAAATACAAAATAAAAAATCATAGAATCTTTAAGTTGTGAGGAACCTTATAGGTCATCAAGTCCGCTTTCCCTTCCCAAAGGACTGCATAGATACAATCTTGCCCTCCAGGAGTTTATAATCTCATTTCATGTTTCATTAAATCAACAAATTAATCTCCATGTGCAGTGATTAAAGAAAAATCTTTGAATTAAATTGTTGATTTTGCAAACACTGTTCATTTATTCTTCAAATCATCTATGTTTAGAATATACCTAAAAAGAAACTAACAAAGCTTCAGAGAGTCTGTGTGGTGAAATGAAATTACCTGGATTCTAGCCAGACTCTGCCACTCATTGGCCATATAGCCTTGGTTAAAGAGCTTCACCTGTCTGGGCATCAGTTTCCTCATAACTGATATGAGAGGATTAGACTACACAATGCCCTATAGAAGGAAGGTCCCTTCCCGGTCTAAAATACCATCAATATTTTGCAACAATGGCACAAAACCTGACTGTAATAGTAGAAAGAACACTTGACTGTGGGTCAAGAAAATTAGGCTTCATTCTCTTTGACACTAACTAGGTGGGGAAATTAAACTCTTTGGACCTCAGTTGGTTCATCTCTAAAATAGAAAAATAATTTCTTTCCTTCTTAAAAGTAAAGGGCTAGATCAGACTGATGTCCCATTCCTGCTCCATAGTCTACTAATATATGAAAGATAAAGTTTACTCTATATATTATATATAGAAAGAAATACATTATTTATGCATCTATGGATCTATCTATATATCACAGATATATACACACATATATACATTATTCATGCTCATGTATCACATATTTACATATATGTATAATACATAAAAAATAATTTGTGTGAGAGAGAGAGAAAACATTTTGATATCCCCAGTGCCTAGCTATACCTGGTACCAAATTATCCTTCAATTAATGTTTGTTGATTGGTTGATTATTGTTACATTTCCTCCTTCTGTCACAAATCACCACCACTAAATATTTCTCAGAAATTAACCTGGAATGTATACTGCTATAGACTCAAGCTATTCATTTTATACAACTGTAGCCTAAGGATTCAGTACCATTAGCTTCATATAGTCAATGTAGCTTTCTATTCACTTTATGAACAGTTGTTAATAAAACTCTCAAAATAGAAAAATGTACTTTCAAATGTCTTTTTTGTTTTTGTATAATTACTTGTAGGGCCCTCTTTTCACCAAGAAGATGGATAGTTGTGATTGTATAAGTCTCTAAATACATCTCCTGATAATAAAGAGTAAAATCAATGTGCTGCATCTGAAGCCTTTTGTCTGCAAAATTGTCTATAACTTTTTTCAACTATAGTTGTTTCTCAGAGGAAGGAAAATAGAATGTATGCATACAATATTTGGACTAATAATATAAACTATTAACCAGTGCTATTCAAATAAACTAATTTTCCCAGCTCATAGTGCAACTAAAATATTTATACATTCATGCTTCAAGAATCCTCAACAATAATTTAAATAGAGTATGACCTAGTAGATAGAGGGCTAAACTTTCAGTCAATAAAATCTGGGTTCAGAATCTACCTCTGATACATACCAATTGGCTCTGAAAAGGGACATTACTAAATCTCTCAGTACTCCCAGACAACTCTGATTATTTGTTACAAAGCAGATGTTAACCCACATCTGGAGGGAGTTTACAAAATTGAAGCTCCCTATACCAGTGAAAGCACAGATCCAGAATGATGTCTAGAACAAAAAGGGGGAAAAAAAGACCTTCAAAAATCCATTTAATAATTGATGTTGGAATGCCTTCTTATCCATGTATGTTGCAACCCTTTCTGAAGGAGGGGTTAGATGGTTGGATGAATGAATGAATAAATGAAAAGGGAGACAGTCTCTGTGCTCATGGTGCTTGCATTTTAATAAGGGACGAAACACATTATGAGGTAATAGCCAAGAAGGAGAGATTTTTTTTTTTTCCTTTAGAACCTGCTGTGAATAAAACAATTTGTCACCTTTGGTCCCAATCTCCGGTAATAAACTTCTTCAGACTTTGTCAGTCTGTTCTTCAAATAACAAACTCTCTCACATGGCACCTGTTCTTAAAGTCTTTCCGGTTTCATAAGGTTTAGCAGGGCTTATGTTCCTTTGGTTTGTCCTTACAGAACCCACAGTAAAAAGAGACCTTAGATAAGACTTGGGTGGAGTAAGATCAAAAAGGAAAAGAAAACATTTTTCTCAAATAGCCTAACTTTCCATAATACAATTTTTATTTAATTAGTGTTATTTCTGGGTATTTAGGTTCTATTTCAGAGAAATAGGCATTTTCTATCATTAAAACTCAACCCACTTTCACTTTTAATCATGCCTCACGTAATACAGCCTTATAGAGGACATTGGAATAAGCTGTATCAGTTACACTTTAAAGAAGAGAAAAGTCAATTTCCTTTTGGTCAATAACTTAAGATAGGCAGTTCTATCAGGTTGTAGTCAGTAGCAGAGCTTGGTTTAGATCTTACTTCTCCTAATTCTCAATCCAAATAATCGATATCCTGCTTTTGAAAGATAAAAGCCAATGGCCAGAGGCATACTCATACTTGAGTAAAGGAGCATAGCAGTCATCAACAGATATTTATCAAGGATTCCAGAATATGGAGGATTAGGAGGGAGCCAGGTTATGAAAGTCACTGAATTCCAAAGATAAGATTTTTGCATTTGATCCAAGAGTTGATAGGGAGGCATATGAGTTTATTGAATAGCAAATGACATGGTGAAACATGCGCTTTAGTGAGATTAATTTGACAGTTGAGTGGCGGATGGGCTGAAGTGGGGAAAAAAATGTGACAGAGCAATCAACAAACATTCTATTGCAATAATTTCAGAGGTGAGATGATGAGGGATTGAATCAGGGTGGTGACTCTGACAAAGGAAAGAAGGGAGTAGAGTCAGGAAGATGTGAAGAAAGCTAAATTGATAGGACTTGGAAAAGATTACTTATGGAGAGGGGTGAGAAAGAGTGAAGAGGTTGACAGGTTGCGAGTCTGAGTGACTCTAAGGATAGTGATAATCTCAGCGGGAAGTTCAAATGGAGAATGTTTTGAGGGGAAGAATGAGTTCAGTTTTGACATGTTGAATTTAACACGTTTATAGGAGATGCAGTTCAAGATGTCTAATAGAGACATGAGTCTAGAGGTTAGGAGAAAGCTTAGGGCTACATAAGATGTTCCTTATAACAAGGATAACTTTAACATGTACAGTTGAACATTAGGGCTCTATTGATGTGTAAAGGCCAGTGGTGATAAAAGTTCTTAAGCTACTGTAGCACTTTTTTCTTTTCCTTCTGTTGTTAAGGTTTCAACATTCTCTCCAAAAAGTGTTTCCTCTACTTTACCAAGGCAAAACCCCAGGTTCTGCTTAAGTAAGAAGGAAAAGTAAAGGCTCTTTATTTATCAGCTGTAATTGGCAAGCAGTATGACCAATTAAACAAAATTCCAAACTTGTAGCCATTATAAAGTATCTTCATACAAAAATGTTCCATGGCTGAGTCTACTTACTTATTGACTTCATGAACCATGGCCCAAAGTGAGGAAGTGATGATAAAGCTTTCTCTCACTACGATCTCTAGATATTTTGACCTTTTCTTTCTCCAATTGAGTGCTGAGATTAAAGCAAACCTTTCATGATGCTTTCCACTTCTGCATATGAAAGGAGCCTCCAACAAATACAAGTAGCATGTGATTGCTTGATATTGGCCAAATGTGTTGATAGAATTTCCAGAAGTCCTTTCAGAAAACCTAATCACCACTAGAAGCTATCATTCCACTAGAAACCTAAATTTTAGAAAGTAAGTCAGCAAATTGAACAAATATTGGTCTAGTTACCTCCCCACTTTGCTTCGAATAAACTTCACTTATGAAAGTCACAAAATGTTAATCTGTAAACAATAAGCAATTTTGGACTAGTGTGTAGAGTTAAAAGGCCCAGGGCTCTGTGGAAAAGGAGAAACTGTAGTATCCAGATATAGCTATCAGCCTGAATTAAGCTTGACTGGAGAAGTTCCATAGACTTGGGTCTTGCAACTCAACATAACTCAGTACTCAAATTCATTTGAATAAAAATCTCTCCATTGGTGGAGATTGATTATTCAATGCTTGAAATAGTTTTAAATAGAAGATGGATTCTTATCTTCCTGCCTTCAGCTTGAGAAGACACAAATGATTCTCTTCAGATCTCTAAAGGGAAAGCAAGCTAGCATAATCCTCACTCAGGGAAATGTCTCTACCAATAAGGAGATTTTTATATAAATGGACTTTGAGCAAAAGATTTCATAAGGTTGAGATAAGGACTAGAACTATGATTATATTAGTTTAAGAAATTACCAGTTGAGGAAATTCACTCTATGAATTCATGGCAGCATTTTCTTTGCAATTTATTATAATACATCATTGCCTAGAGCAGTAGTCTCAAACTCATATAGAAAGAGGGGTGGCACAAAATAGTACACAAGGATCCCTAAGGGCTGCATACTGACTTAGAAAACCACATATTAACATTATCTATCATCTTCTGTATTTTAATTTACTTTGGTAAGTATTTCCCAATTACATTTTCATCTGGTTCTAGCTTTACTCTAGAGTGTTTCTGGCAGCCACGTGGGCCAGTGTTTGACACATCTAGCCTAGAGCACTGAAAGGTAAAGTATCTTTCTCAGCATCATATAACTAACATATGTCAAAGAAGGATTTGAACCCATGTCCTCTTGCTTTAAAAAATAGTTCTGTATCTACTACATCTCACCCTACTGAATACCATGCTTAAAGAATGAACAATTGTTTATGCTTTTTGTTTTGGTTTAAACAAATCTGTTGGCATTCTGCAGAGAGAAACAGAGACAAATTGTTTAAACAGACCTTCACTCTGTGTTTCAGTACACTGCCATAAAACAAGCTAGATGAAATTAAGCATGCAGCATGATGGAAATTTTTTGCTGGCGTTATCACAAGTGCTTACCATAAATATATTACAGTGCATGTGGAAGGGGTATTGGGAAACCAGTCCCTAGAATAATGTGGACTGATTTCATTCCCTCACTTTTCAGAGAAACTATTTTTTTAATTGATGGAAAAAATAAAACTCAGGCTCTTTTGTGTGAATGTCATTCACAAATGAAATACCCACAAAAATACATCATTCTTTTTATCCATTATTCAACAAAGCTCTAATAATGAATTAAGCAAACATTATTATATTTCATACAAAAAAGCTTTAATTTATTTTTAGTAGAGGGTAAGTTGTGGGAGAAAATCAGAGCAAAAAGGAGAGTGAAGAAATCAGAATTTGAGTACATAGAAAAACCTTCATATCTTGTTACCTTTATATGTATGTGTACATATCTATATGAATTCTATATGAATCTCAGATAAACAGATGATTTTCTAAGTTTATTGGTCTGCCTATTCTTCTGTTCTCTACCAGCTGATGGGAATACAGACAGAGATGGGGTATAAGACAATCATTGTTCTCTGGGACATCAATTTCAAAAGGTTATGAAGATATCTCCCTCCAAATTCCTGATTTCATACAATGGGTCTTTCTTTCATCAGTTGATAGATCTAAGCACTGACTATGTTTATTTTTAGCCTGTACATTTTGGTTGGATAATGGATTCCTTTATAACCTTGATATATAAGGGAACAGGACAGACACATATCACGCAAAGCATAGTATAAAGAGCTCTGGATTCAGAACAGAAAGAGATGTAAATTCAAATTCTAACACTAATACTATGACTATTACTATGAACAATGTCACCTTGGACAAGGCATATCATTGCTGTAAGGGCTAGATTAAAGCAATCAATCAAACTATGAACAAATATTTATTGTGTCTACCATGTGTCTCAGACCTCGCTAATCCTAGATACATAAAGACAAAAAGTCAAACAGTTCCTGGACTCAAGGAGCTTATATTACAATGGAGGACATCCTCTCTAAAATCTCAACCTAGAATCCAGAGGCCTTGCAGTCTAAAAAATCATACATACAGGCTTTTTTCATATAGTGATTAGTTACGTAGTCAGACCCAATGAACATAGATACTTGAAAATATAGTGCAGAGACAGTATTGCATAGTGTACATAAACTTGGTTTCAAAGTCAGAAAGACCTGAGTTGTCTCTATCATGCATAAGTTGTGAGACTCTGGAAAAGTCATTTAATCTCTCAGTGCTCCAAGCAGCTCACTGAAAATAGAAGTTGCAGAGCAGATGCCAATTTGCACTGGTAGAAGGACTTTCCCCATAAGGAGTGCCTCGAAATTATATGTGTGACTAAAAGAAAAATCATAAAAATATGACTTAAAACAAGATTCTAATCTGTTTTCTTTTATTTGTTTGCTTTATACCAAGGATTCTATACTCCTTGGGAACAATTTTTTTTTTATTTCTAAATACCATGGACCAAATGGACAGAGTAAGGAATGACTGAGACTGCTAAATTTACAAACAAACCTGTTCATAGATATATGTGTGTGTACATATACACACATATATAGATCGCATACACGTACACAAAATATGCACATATGTGTATACATACATAATACATGTACACATATAATACACACGCATATAGATTCTTTAAAAACTTTTAAAGTTTAAAAGACCTTTAAAAACTTAAGCCAAAATAAAACAAAACAAAACAACCAACCAAAAACTAAAAAACAAAGTTATCATTAGCTTGATAGTTGTGCTGATAATTTGGATACTGACAAACATCATGAATGAATTGACAATGAAAATATATATGAACAGTTTGTTCTATAAAATCATGTGTGTGTCCATATATATATATATATACACACACATATATGCCTATATAATATGTGTATGTATGTATATATGTGGCCTCTATAGAAATATATATATATATGCAAGTATATCTAATTTAAGCTCTGGTTCCCTCAGTTTCCTCAACTGCAAAATAAAAATATAATAGTAAATAAAATAAAAATAATAATAGTACCTACCTTATAGCATTGTTGTGAGGATCAAATGAGGTATTTGTAAAGTGCTTATCACAATGCTTAGAATATAGTAGGCACTATATAAATGCTTCCTCTCCCCTTCTTCTCAGACTTCCCTCCTCTCAAAACTGATACAAAGCAGACTTACATGTAGCTGCTTCTTGGTCTGTAGGAAATTTCAAAGATAGTGCTAAAATTCTCTGGAGAGTATCTATATCATCCATTTTAATAAATACTGATCAATTGCTTTGGCTCAAAGATATCCCCTAGACACAATAAAGAACAATGGTTGTTAGAATACAATTTGATTTTTTAAAACAATTCATTTTGAATGATTGTGATTTAGTTGTATTTCTGAGCACTGTATGCACTGTTTTATCCCTCTTCAAACCAATTGTTACCCATGGCATCAGAATAAGCCCTGAGAATTTGTTTATCTATCTCTGGAACATCAATTCCTGTTCTATCCTAATACTTCCATATAGTTCACTTTTAGCACAATACTCTCCCTTCATTATTTCTCTCATGCACTGAAGCAAGAAACCCCAGAAGTCATGATTGAAAAAATGCACCCAAACTTTAGGATAACAAAATAAAAAGATATACCAATAGCCCACTTGCATTAAATGAGGCTGCATTGTGTGTGTGTGTGTGTGTGTTTGTAAAATGAAGAGATGGGGAGGTAGAGAAAATGAGAATATGGAAAGCCCACCTTGGACCAGAATCTCTGGACTTTCACTATGCAAATCCCTAAAAGGATCATACAAATCTCATTTGTATGAAACCCCAAACTCCTGTCCCACAAAGACACATAAGGGATCAGTCAAAGGAGGAGTGAGAGAAGGCATAGCAGCCATGCTGGCATTCAATGAATGTACTAACTGCTTTTTTTTTTTTTACCATGTTCTTCAGTGTGTTACCTTTATCATGCTGAGACCTGCATAAAAATGAAATGTCATACTTCACTACCCTTCTAGCCAGTGGTACAGTTTATTTTCTTGTCTCCTGATAGAGTTCACAAATTTAATAACTGCTTTTTATCCCAGTCTCTATATTCGCTTTCAGCTTGCCATTCGGTATTCTTTCTCTGCTGCCTTGCAGGAAATGCCTCATTTTAGATTTTCTATAGAGGCCATAATAGAGAAGAAAAGGAAAAGAGAAGAGGATATTATCTATCATTTAGAAATGGACAAGGGGGCAATCAGACCATTTTAATGGATTCAGAAGGGGGAAAAAAGTGCCTGCTATTATGGCATATACCATCTTCTCTTAGGTGAGACAGCCTGGCTCTGAATAAATTGAGTGGTTTATGCTGAAAAGTTTATTATGATTCTTCTTATCAGGGCTTCAGTTTTGGTAGGAAAAAATATAATTTATCTTTAATCAAAAAATAATAGGGTTATTTTCAGGGAAGTGCTGATAACACAAGAATGATTTTTCAACTGATTAAAAAATACAGTGATGAATTTGAGTGTTTCTGCTTTGATGCATGTGGCTATAATTAATAATGACTTTGCAGGTCTCCACATGATCTCTAAATGACAATGACAATACCATTAATGGGATGCATCATTCTAGAGCGTTTTGGAACTTGTTAATAATGGAGTGAGGTTAGTCAGCATCTTAAAGAAATATGATACACTAGAAGAAACCAAAAATATTTAATTTGCATTTCCATTAAAGATTGAATAGGCACCACAATCTAGTCTCTAAAATTACCTTTATGTATGCCAGCATATGCTAATAGTAAATAGCAAAGGTAAGCTTGGAACCAGACTTCTTTATTCCTGCCCCATACTCTAAACTTTTCAAGTCTTTGATTTAGCCACACAGTGCATGAGAAGGAATCATTGTTAATCTCAGAGAAAATGGTCTCTAACATCAAATTATTTAAATGCTAATTGCAATGCATTGCCAGCAAATAATCAGACAGAACTTTTAACAAGAAGATGTTTTATCCTCTTTTGAAATACCAAGTGGCTCTGGATATCTCTATGTTTCTTCCTGCATCCTAAGTAAGTAAACATCCAAGTGTCATGGGGTAGTTGAGAAGACCACAAGATTGACTATTGCTAGAATTAATTTTGCTCTGCTTCATATTATTATAGTGAGCCATTCAAATACAGGAACACAACTTAATGTCATCTGAGATACTCATAACAATTCCAAGGTTGGATACATTTAGTGTGACCTTGTGTTCTTATTACAGTCTTCAAATTTTCATCAGAGCACATTTTATGCCTTTTATGTTCTCTTGTGGTACTAATGACACTGACAGGAAATTGTATATTGACTCCACATTAACCCATTCTTCCAGTGAACATTTTGAAAGAGAGTTGATGAAAAGAGTTTTATTTAGAGTAGAACAGAGGGAATGGAAGGCCAGGTTCAATTCTAATTTCACAAAGGATCTGTTGAGTAATTGAGGCCAAATGTATAACCTCTCTATATTAGTCTCACTGTCTATAAAATTATTTTATTGTCTGGGGATGCTTCTTAAGTCCAGAGCAGGGTCCCTCAGAGAACCTACTTGGTATTATTTGGGTATACACACATCTACTAAAACTCATCTCACAGGACTCCAATGATGTTTGCCTTTAATAGTCAGAGGACACAGTTCAAAACAAAAGTATTTAGTAAAATAAGGTAGTTTAAAAAGTAGCAATAAAACATTTTCCCCATAAACTTTGGAAAGAATATCTCAATGGATTCAGACTTAGAAATAAATACTCTAAATACTCTAGCAAAAATTTTTATACATAGGAAACCTGTGGCAAGACTTGCATATAGGGAATATATGTGGCCAAAACATAAGCAGAGAGTAGCACATATGTCAAAAAGATATATCTATATATCACCGGGCCACATACATGGAGTGTTCACTTAAACCTCTAATTCTGATATCTCCTAGTGATGTCATTGACCTTCCTTTTCCTTTATTCTTCCTTCATTTGTTTCTTGTTAAGAAGCTACTGGACTTGATGTCACTCAGCTGGTACCAACTAGATAATGCTCTATTGGACATAAGTGCTGCTAGACATTGCTAGTTACAACTCCACTGGGCATGTGGTTGTGCAGTGAATTTCTGCTTCCAGTGTCTGGCTGGCTATATCATCCTCACAAAAAAGAGTGAGTTCTGCAATACTCTTTCAGTTCAAAAGCCAGAGGGTTTTTTTTAGTGGCTCTTTTTGAAAAGCAGCTGCCCTGAGCAAAAGTACCAGCAACAGCCATAGAATAAAAGGAAAAAAAAATTTTCTTTTGTTCTTTTACTTTTCCTATTCACCTAAGAGAATGACCAATGTTTTTCACCTTAAGAATATTAGATGAAATCTCCCTAGGAGGGATAGCCAAGGAGGATATTTTCAACTTTAGACATGAAGTTCTTTACAAAAGAGAACAGATGGACCCAGCAATAGCACCTCTAGGGCTTTA
This sequence comes from Petaurus breviceps papuanus, assembly GCF_028583685.1. Lineage (NCBI taxonomy): Eukaryota > Metazoa > Chordata > Mammalia > Diprotodontia > Petauridae > Petaurus > Petaurus breviceps. The sequence continues at coordinate 17,308,337 of NW_027186492.1, read as the reverse complement.
TCCCAAAGAGATCATAAAAGTGGGAAAATGATCTATATGTACAAAAATATTTGTAACAGCTCTTTTTGTGTGGCCAAGAACTGGAAATTTAGGGGATTCCATCAACTGGGAAATGGCTGAACGATTTGTGATATATGAATGCAATGGAATACTATTGTGCTGTAAGAAATGATGAGCGGAGGCGGCTAGGTGGCGCAGTGAGTAAAGTGCCGGCCCTGGAGTCAAGAGGACCCAAGTTCAGTTCCAGCCTCAGACACTTAGCACCCACACACACAAAATAGCCATGTAACCTTGGGCAAATTGCTTAACCCCAATTGCCCTCCAAAAGGCCAAAAAAGAAAAGAAAAAAGAAATGATGAGCAGACTTCAGAAAATCCTTGAAAGACTTATATCAACTGATATTGAGTGAAATGAGAAGAACCAGGAGAATATTGTACACAGTAACAGCCACATTGTGTGATGACTTTGATAGACTTAGCTCTTCTCAGCAACACAAGGACCTAAAACAACTCCAAAAGACTCATGACAGAAAATGCCATCCACATCCAGAGAAAGAAATAGAGCATCTGAATGAAGATAAAAACATAAATTTTTTTCTCTTTTTTGTTTTGTTGTTTCTTTGTCATGGTTTCTCTCATTAATTCTAGTTCTTCTATACAACATGACTAATGTGAATATATGTATATAAGAATGTATATGTAGAGCCTATATCAGATTGCATAACATCTTAGGGAGGGGTGGGAGGCAGAGAAAATTTTACACTTATGGAAGTGAATGTTGAAAAATAAATCAATTTATTTCTGAGAGAGAGAGACACAGAGAGAGAGAGAGACAGAGAGAGAGAGACAGAGAGAGAGACAGAGAGAGAGAGAGAGAGAGAGAGAGAGAGAGACAGAGACAGAGACAGAGACAGAGACAGAGACAGAGAGAAACAGAAAATATTGAGCCAAGATAGTGGAATAGGAGGAGGTAGTCCAGTCCAGTTTCCTTCCCCCACTCCCAACTACTGCAAGAACAGTCTAAGAACATCAAACTGAAGAGTGACTGGAAAGTTGAGGGAAAAAGTAAAGTGGGTCATATTTCCATCCCAAAATGACAAATTTGGCCTACAAGCTAGTAACCAAGGCAGCAACTGTGGAACTGTGGGATAGGTTGTGATCATGTCCTCAAAGCCCAGAATTCTACAATAGACTAGTAGTACAGAGATGTACATATAAGATCCCAAACTCAATCCTTGGCACAAGCTAGCAGCACAGGTTCTCCCATAGGGGCCAGGTCAGCAATGTGGATTCAGAGCTGATCACCAACAAACAATAACAAAAAGGAAAATGATGCCAGAGATGACCAAATAACCCACAAGAGGAGAGTAACTCCAAAATACATAAAAACAAAACTTCAAAGAAAAAATAGCTGGCCCCCAAAATCATTTAGAATTCTCAAAATAAATGATATTAGTTTCAAAATGGATATTATAAATGAAATGAAAGTGTTTAAGGTAAAATTGGAAAAGAAATCAAAGATATGGAGGAGAGACTTGGAAAGAGAATTAGTAGCTTAGGATGTCCTTAATTTCATTCTTGTTTATCTTTTAGTAAAATTTGTCTAATTCTGAAAGGAGTACATTAAAATACTTGAGTATTATAATTTTACTATCCAATTATCTGTCCAATTAAACTAAATTTTCAAGTATTTAGGTGTTATATTATTAGGTGCATGTATATTAAGTATTGATATTGATTCATTGTCTATGACGCATTTCCCTTTTTTATTTTATCTTTTTCTTGTATCCTTATCTGAAACCATGATAGTTACCTACACCTTTTTTTAGTTTTGCTGGAGTGTAATAGATTTTGCTCAATACCCTCATTTAATTTTTTTTCCATTTTGGGTGAGAGTTTATTCTATTTACATTCATAATTACAATGTTATTTTCCCCCCTCAACCCTACCTCATATACTTTTCCTCTCTTTGCCCTTATATTCCTTCTTTCAATTAAGAAAATGATACACAAGGAGATTGATGTACATTTCTTACCTTTAAGGTAAACAGCCTGTTTCCTCTTTTTTGATTTATTTTCTCTTCTCCTAAGTCCCATTCCAGGCTTTACTTTCTTCCTTTTAACCCTCCCTTCATCTTTCTTCCTGTAATGGAAATGCAGATTTAAAGATCTTCCCTGCCCCTAGGCTAACGTGCACCTGGAGCCTGGGGTGGGAGGCTTGTTTTTCAGTAGATACTTCTTGATTGGCCAGTGGGTCAATAAGGTTGTTACATTCTCTGAGCCAGGAGAAGGCTATATAAGCCCTGATGTGTAGCTTTGTTTTGGGACTCACTTTGAGAAGTATTCTGTGATTTGATCTGAATTCTGGGAAGCCGTTGTTGAGAGTCCCCCGGCTTTGAAAAACCCAGAATGTGGAAACCCAGATGTTGACTGGGTATGGATGTAATGGTTGGACAGTTTGGAAATCTGTCTACTTGATGTTTCTGTCTTGATAATTATGCCTGTATACTTTGAGGTTCAGGGTGCTGACCTTTTCTCCTGAACAAGGTAAACGATATATGTCTGACTGATTAAAGTAAGCTTGTTAACCCATTTTGAGTTGCTTTCCTTTAACAAAGCAGATCCAAGAACCTGTGGTAGCTGCAAACCCTGAGGACGCTTGGGGTGCTTGCTGCTACACTTCCTCTGGCATTTGAGCCTGGTTTGCTTGTCACTATTCCTTTATCTATCCTAGCTTCTGCCTTACACCCCTCCCTTGTCTCTCTTTGCTCTTATTTCTCTTGGGTTTAATGCATTTCTATACTGACATTTTTATGTGTGTTTAGGGATGGCGAAATGAGGAAGGGAAAGTGTTCTACATTCCTTTGTATGTAAACAAATTTTATAGGAATCTTATTCTCCTTACAACTTCCTCCATGATTATGTAGTCTATGTAATATATGCTTCTATTACTTAATAGTGATTTTCCTCCCATTCTTCCTTCTTTCTTCTCCACTGTAGTACTCCCCCCAATTTTTTACTTTTCCTAAGATAAAAACAGAATAAAAATACCCACAGACCCTCTGTCATTTTAGTATTTCTTTATGACTCTTAAAATATTAGGGATCCAAAAAGACATTTGTTTCATAGCCTCCTATTAACAGAAAAACAATTCATCCCCACAGATTACCTTTCAATTAAACAAATATTTTTGCCTTTCTATATTTTTCTTGGCATCTGCATTTCTAGTCTGTAATGCCCTTTCAGTTCTTGCCTTTTCATCAGAAATACTTGAAAATCTTCCATTCTTTTAAAAGCTCATTTTTGTAGGATTATATTTAAAATCATCAATTAGGTTATCCTTAGTTATAAACATTTCATCCCTTGCTTTTCAGAATATAATATTAAAAGGTTCCTTCTTCTTCAGAGTGGCTGTTGCTAAGACTTGCATAATCCTTATTTTTGTTCCTTCATATGTAAACTCATTTTTGGCTGTTCTGGGTATTTTTTTTCTTTGACCTGTATTTTGCTTTTTGTTCTATATTTTGGCTATGGGGTTCCTGGAGGTTTTCATTTTGGGATGTGTTTATGGAGGCAACCAGTATTAGTTTTTGTTTTTGTTTTCTATTTTCCCTTTCTTCTAGGTCTAAGAATTCTTCGGAGTTTTTCATTTATTATTTGTAGCTATACTGTATAGACTTTTTCTGATGTTATTTTCCATATAGTCCTATAATTCTTAGATTGTTTTTTCCCTGACCTATTTTCCCAGGTTATTTGTTTTTTACATTGTATTTCTTAGATTTTTTTTCTTTTTTCTTTTGATTTTTGTTTTCATATTTTTATTGGGGGGGTGAGTCATTATTTTTTTTTCTAACCCATCTTAATTTTCAGGTAATTTAGATCCTAAATGAGATTTTCCACCATGACTTCTAATTCAATTGTTTAAGAAAGACACCAGCTGGGTTCTAGGGTTATTTGATTGAGGCAGAGAATAGTTGGTTCAAGCTGTACCAATCCAGGACACTCCCAAAAGTCAATCTCCTGCTAGCAGGGTCTAGGGCAAGGTCAGACATGAAAGGGGTTGTGTAGCTAAGCTCAGGTACAAAATATTGGAAACATCCTGAAAGTTCTATTGACCCACTGTGCTCTACTTTCTTTGTTATGCCCCTGAAGCTATTTGGGTTTGTTTATCTAAAGATTTCCTGCAAAATTTAAAAATTTCTGGATTCTGCATAACAGTCTAATAGTAATTCTTCCTATCAATTTGTAGGGTGGTGCATTTTTAAATCCACATGGAAAGTTTTCGGGGGATCTGAGATTCACTGAGTCCTAGCATGCTGCTGTCTCCATCAAGATAACATTCTGATGGGTTATTTCACAATTTTCATGTTTATTTATTACTTCGATGAAGTTTTTATTTAACCCTCCTCATTTACAAATTTATCAGCCCCCAATTATGTTGATATATTTTATTATTTTCCTATACTAATGGTTAATTTATTGGATTATATTCTATTTAAAAGATACACTTAGGGGTGGCTAGGTGGTTCAGTGAAAAGAGCACTGACCCTGGAGTCAGGAGGACCTGAGTTCAAATTCGACCTCAGACATAACACAAAACTAGCCATGTGACCTTGGGCAAGTTATTTAACCCCAATTGCCCTCTAAAAAAAAGCAAAAATAATAAAAGATACACTGTATTTTTTATGTTCTCATTTATTAAAATTTCTGTATACCATAACAGATACTCCTTGTTTGTTAAGGCACTATTGATGCTATAGCACATAAATTAGTTAAGATTCTCATTCAGGAAGCTTTTTATATATCATATTTCTATTTTAACACTTTATTGCTATTTTCATTTTATTAACTTTTTCTCTTATATTTGTAGAGCTCTGATAGAACACTAAGATCCACTACAATTATATTTTTGCTGTCAATATGTTTAAAAATTAATTCAGCTTTTTTCTTTAAGATCTTAGATATTTTATCAATTGGTACAGATACTTCATAATAGTATTATTTCATTATCTTTGTGGTTTTTAAATATAGTTTCCTTGTTTACTTATTATATAAATTTTTTATTGCTTCTTTATGTGAAACTCTCTTCAAAATACTTATTTTTAATCACTTCATGCATGTGAATTTTGTTCCAATCATTCAATTTTATACTATATGTATCTTTTTAAAAATAATTTTCTTGGGGGATAGAGCAAAGATGGCAGAGTAAAAGCAGGAAGTTGCTTATACTCTCTCCCAAAGTCCTGCAAAATTCTGTAAGAAATGGCTCTAAACAAATACTAGAGCTGTAGAACCCACAAAATGATAGAATGAAACCCATTTCCAGCCCAAGACTGCCTAGAAAGACAACAGGAAGGGTCTATCACACCAGGCTGGGAGTGGAGCAAAGTCCCATGTGGCACAGACCTGGCCAGAGCAGGTCTCAGGGGACTTGATTACTGGCATCTGCAACAGTTTCCAGACTTGTCAACCCACAAACTCCAAAGATAAAGTAGAACCCAAATGTCAAAAGAGGTTCAAAAAGTCAATGAGGAGAAAATTGACTTAAAAAACAGAATTGATCACATGGAAAAGGAGGTACAAAAGCTCACTGAAGAAAATAATTCCTTCAAAATTAGAATGGAGCAAATGGAAGCTAATGACTTTTTGAGAAATCAAGAAATTATAAAATATAATCAAAGGAATAAAAATATAGGAGATAATGTGAAATATCTCATTGGAAAAAACACTGACCTAGAAAATGAATCCAGAAGAGATAATTCAAAAATTATCAAGCTACCTGAAAGCCATGATAAAAAAAAGAGTCTAGATATCATCTTTCAAAGAATTATTAAGGGAACCTGCCCTGGTATTCTAGAATCAGAGGGTAAAAAAAAGAAATAGAAAGAATCTACTGATTATCTCTTGAAAAAGATCCCCAAAAGAAAATTCCTAGTGATATTGTAGCCAAATTCCAGAGTTCCCAGGTCCAAAAGAAAATATTCCAAGCAATGAGAAAGAAACAATTTGGATGGGGTCAAAGTAGAGAATAGAACAAGTGGGAGGTGGGATAGGAGGGAGGGAAATATAGTCAGTCTTTTACAATATATCTACTATGTTATTGTTTTGTATTACCCACACATGTACAACCTATAGTGAACTGCTTATCTTCCCAGTGAGGGTGAGTGACAAGGAAGGAAGGGAATGAATCTGGAATTTAAAGTTTTAAAATCAAATTTTCAAATATATATGTGTGTGTATGTATGTATGTATATATATATATATGTATATATATATATATATATATACTCTTATTAATACTATTTTACATGTAAGTGGGAAATAAGATATACAGGCACTGAGGCATAGAGATCCACTGGAAAAGTTGAAAGGGGTATGGGAGAAAATATGGGAGAGAACAGATTGGAGGAGGGGATATCCTGTGGGAATGCCATTTTGGGTGGGTGTGTAGGGGAAAAACAGGGAGAAAATTTGTGACTCAAAATCTGGCAGAAATGAATGATGTAAATCAGAAGTTAATAAAGTATTTAAAGTTAAAAAAAAGAAAGAAACAATTCAAGTATTGTGGAAACACAATCAGGATAACACATGATCTAGCAGCCTCTACATTAACAGGTCAAAGGGTTTGAAATATGATATTGCTAAGGTCAATGGAGCTAGGATTAAAATTAAGAATAGCTTACCCAGCAAAACTGAGTGTAATACTTTAGGGGAAAATATTGACATTCAATGAAATGCAGGACTTTCAAGTATTCTTAATTGATAGATAAGAACTAAACAGAAAATTTGACTTTCAATTACAAGAATCAAGAGAAGCATGAGAAGGCAAACAGGAAAGAGAAATCATAATGGACTTATTTAAATTGAACTGTTTATATTACTCCATGGAAAGATGATATTTATGACTCATGAGGCTTTTCTCAGTATTAAGGTAGTTGAAGGTAATATATATGTATATAAAGACAGAGGGCACGGGATGAGTTGTACATGAAGGGATGATATCTAAAAAAAAAAATTAAGGGATCAGAGAAGAATATATTGGAAGAAGGAGAAAGGAAGAGATAGAATAGGGTAAATTATCTCACATAAAAGAGGCAAGAAAAAACTGTTACAATGAAGAAGGGGGGAGGTGAAAGGAATGAGTCAACCTTACTCTCATTGGATTTGACTTTAGAAGGGAATAACATAAATGCTCAATTGGGTATCTTACCCTACAGGAAAGTAGGGGGAAGCAAATAAGAGGTGAGGGATAATAGAAGGGAGTGCAGATTAGGGGAGGGGGTAGTCAGAAGCAAACAATTTTTTGAAAAGGGGCAGGTTCAAAGGAGAAAAGAGAATAAGGGGGGGTAGGATAGGATGGAGGGAAATATAGTTATTCTTTCACAATGTGACTACTATGGAAATATTTTGCATAACTACACATGAATATCCTATATTGAATTGCTTGTCTTCTCAATGGGGATCGGTGGGGAGGGATGAAGGGAGAGAATATGGAACTCAAAGTTTTAAAAACAAATGTCAAAAAAAATTACTTTTTACATGCAACTGGGTAATAAGACATACAGGCAATGGAATATAGAAATCTATCTTGCCCTACAAGAAAGTAAGGGGGAAATGGATAAGAGTGAGCAGGGTGATAGAAGAGAGGGTAGATCATAGGAAGGGGTAAACAGAATACATGTCATCTTGTGGTAGTAGGTAGGGGAGAGATGGCGAGAAAATTTGGAATTCAAAATCTAGTGAAAATGAATGTTTAAAACTAAAACTAAATTAATTAATTTTGATTAGAAATGGAAAAAAATTATTTTTCTTCTTTGGAAGGAATTATCAATTTTTTCTTCCTCATCATTTCTACTGTATCTTTTGATTTATAGAGCAGTTTAGTATGTTAACTTAAAAATAAGCTGTACTATTTTTGTTTTTACATTAAAAGAATTTCTAGAAATTCTATAGTTCATCCCACCTCTTCCCACCCCCAGAACTGACTCCTTCTTGCAACAAAAAGAAATAGAATTAAACAAAAATAATGGATATAGCAATTATTCTTGAAAATCTTTACATTCTCTCCTTGTAGTCTCCTGTCTCATAATAGAGAAGAATGAGACACGTTTTATTTTTTTGTTGTTGTTGTTCTCAGAAACCATTACTGGTTTTTGCCATTGTTCAGATTTTCAACACTTTTATTAATCTTTTCATTGTACATTTCTGTCTTCTCATAGTCCCTCTGAAACTGATTATTCTTATTTTTTTGTGATTTTGGAGGGATCCTTACTACCATTAATTGAGATAAGTATAATTCCCAGTTTATTCTGGGATGAAATTCCCTAAACCCTGGTGCTGAAAACTAATACTCAAAATGTGGTCTGATCAGGATGAGTAGAAAGTCTTTTATTCTCTTGTTGCTGAAAGATCTCTTTAAAATTTTTACGTATTTTGTTTTAATGTCACTTATATTTCCAAATATATTCTTTCCCATCCACACCCAAAGTCATTCTTTAGAAAAGAATAAAAACAAGGGGAGGGAAAACAGTTCAGTAGAACTAACAAACATATCACAAAACTCTGGCATTATATTTAATGTTCCACAGTCACAGTCCCCCATCTCTCCAAAGAAGAGAGTAGGTGCCTTTTTATATCACTCTGACAGCTTGGAGGTACAATGGATAGATAGTGACTGTGTCTGTAGTCAAGAAGACCTGAGTTCAAATTTGATCTCATACACTTACTTACTTGTGAGATCCTGGGCAAGTCATGTAACTTCTTTCTGTCTTAGTTTCCTCAATTGTAAAATGGAGATAATAGTACCCACTCCCTAAGACTATTGTGAAGGTCAAATGATATAATATTTGTAAAGTATTTAGCATAGTTTATGGTACATAGTAAGGGCTTAAAATGCATGTTTCCTTCAGTCTTCAGAGACAAGTTTGTCACAATTTCACAGCATTCAATTTTAATTATTTTGTTGGTAGTGATATGCCCATTTGTATTATTTTAGACATTGTATCAATCATTTTCCTGGTTATTCTCTTTGCACTATGTTTCTCTATATTAATCATATTTAACATTTTGTTCAGTGTAATAAGCATTCCATTCTATTCATAGAGTACCAAGTTGCCACATATACCATTCCCCCCAAACAGACCTAGATATCTCTCAATACAGCCCACAAGGACAATTTTGGCTACTGTATCAAACAAGAGATTCATCTCATATTGAACTTGTAGTCCATTAAATCACCTAGATTTTTTCCCAAATCAACTGCTATCTAATCATACCTTTGTCATCTCATACTTGTAAAGGTGACTCTTTGAAAGCAACTATTTACATTTATTCCTATTAAAATTCATCTTTTTAGATTTCACCCAGTCTTCTAGACTGTCAAAGACTTTTAAAAATATTGATTTTGTCATGCAAATCATTAGGTCTCCCTTCCATCTTTAAGTAATTTCTGAAATTGATAAGCAGTCTCTAAATAAAACTATTCAGTTTGTAATGCTTTTCACTGATAACTTCACCCAAATCACTGAAAAATAAAAAAAAAAACTGCAACAGCAGGAGGTTGTGTGTATCCCTGGGATCTTCCTTGGACACCTCCTGCCAAGTTCATGTTTAAAAAAAAATCTACTATTCTAAGTCTAGTCATTAAACCAGTTTGAAATCCATTCAAATGTATTATTGTATTATCTGTATTGGTCCATCTTTTCCATAAGAACAGCATGATATACTTTATCAAATCCTTTGCTAGAAATTTCTCTTTTTTCTTTCTCAATCTCTTTGTCTATATCTCTGAGTCTATCTCTTTCCCTTTCTTATTGTATTTGTCATTGTCTGTGCCTTTTTTTTCCCTCTCCATTTCTGGTTCTTTGTCCCTGTCTCTCATTTTTTGGATGGCTCTTCTTCTGAGAAACTTTACTTCCTGGGTAAGATTAGTTCTTGAAAAAGGCAACAAAGAATAGCAGGGAAATTTTTTATGCTCGAATCCATAAGCCCCCATAAAACTTTTTGCCCATTCTCTAATTATATTTTTTTTCTTTACTATTTCTTTGGACCCCTGTTGGCCCATTGAACTCTCTAGTGGGAGATAATAACAAAAAGTAAAATTCTGGGTCAAAGAAGCTACTATACTGAACCCGCCAACTTCCCAGTCTTTTCTCTCCCTCCCCGCCAAAGATTACATTTTTAAACTCTTATCTCATTGGTGATTAGAATGCACCACGGCCTATAGCTACAGAATAGTGCTAGGTCGAACAGAGGTATGATAATGGCGAGTCTTTGCTCATGGGAGAAGATGGCATATGTATTTGACTAGACTGACCCAAAGAAAGGAATTTTTCCTGCCCTCGTTTTCTACTGTTCTTTGGCCGGGACTAAAATATAAAGTCCCTACAAGTGACTTTTAGTCTTTTATGTTTAAGGATTCAGAAAGGCACTTCTGAGGGCAGTTATTTGGATCTTCCAAGTATTTTATTTCTACATGAGCTTCCTGAATTTGCCTCTGGCCCAGATGTTTGCATTTTCTATTTCTCAAAATGTCACTCTGCAATGTTGTTTTTGCACTATAGATATTATAATAAATGGCATGAAAAAGTAACCATGACTGACCAAATTTCAATAGGACTTCCAAACTTGTGACAACAGCATCCTATATACTCTGTTTATTATTCTGCATTTTAAAAAAAGTTAGAATATGATTCTCCTGGCATTTCCACTGGTAGTACACATGCTATTGTTTTCCATATTAATTACTTCAGGTAATACATTGTTGACATTTACTTCAGTTTACAAAACAATAAAGAGGCAAATAACATTAAAATGGTACTGAGGTAACCAATATAAAATAATGAGAATGTCTGGTATCACAATATTTACAAAGAAGTTATTCATTTATTGTAACGCTTGCCTTCGTGAGGCAAGGGCACTGCTTCCCCATTAAATTTGGAATCTCAAATTCTTGTTAATAAAACAAAGTTGTTGAGAAAAAAGACTTCTATGAAATTAAGTGTTGAATTGATTGCCTCCTACAGCTCATAAATATTACAATTTAATCTGTTCCTTAGTAGCAAAGGCAGCAAATTTTTTAAGGGTAATAAATACCCTGAAAAAGGGTGGAAGGGGAATGAAAAAAAAAGGAAGTGAATTTTCAGATGGAGAAATATGAATCCTTTTTTAATTCTTTATACCTGGAATGGAATATAAACAGTATTTTTGCTTTCAGGCAAAAATCCAAAAGGGATTAGGGGTGATCCAGTGTAGGCATTAGTGCTGCATAATTAAGATGTGTCTGAAGTTTCAGGACACAGCTTAAACAAAAGGGCTATTCTCTCTCAAGTCCTGATAGATTACTAAATCCCTTTGAAACTTTCAGTTTTGCAGTTTGGGCATTCAAAGTTTTAGTTATTCATTATTTAAGTTTTGTTAGGATGAATAACATTACAAATATATCAGATTCATCTGTACATATGTTTGTGGTTGATGACTCATATTTTCATAATAACTCTTTTCTAGTTGGACATTTTCTTCTAATGCTGGTAGACTTTTAGCTCAACAGGACAGATAAACATAAATTCATTCTAAATCACTATGCGTTTACTGCAGACATTCTTAGGAGGTCTTCCTATTCAGTTAAAAGTGTCTCTAGTGAAGAGTAAACAAACGGGCTAAGACACCACTAGGAAATAATTCTAAATTGAATTTTTAGTTATTCAGCTGTTGCACCCAGGGATTTTGATGATTTCAGTTGGAACGACTGTTTTTATGATGCATGTATTTTTGGCTAAAGAAAGAAAAGTAGAAAAATATTCAGACTCTGCTCTGGCTTTGAAAGAATACAAATTAATCTGAATTATTGAACTCTTACTAGGTGCAGGACATTATTCTAGCACCCTAGTGCCTAATACTTCTTTAATTTACTCAATGAAGAGTTATCAATTGCCTACTGGGTGCAGAGTATTGTACTACTGCTAAGGGAGATGAAATTAGATAATATAGCATCCCTGCTTTCATGGAGTTTATAATCTCATAGAAGGTAGAAGACACAAATACAGATAACCATAATACTGAAGAGTAATGTAATAAGTCTGTTAGAGTGGTGAAAATTTTAATTAAACACAATACACATGTATTAAGAACCTTATCTGTTCCCCACATTTTGCCAAGTGTTAGAGATACAATCACAAAACCAAAATGATCCCTATCATTGAGGTGCTTTAATTATATAGGAGAGAAACAACATATATACAAATAAGTCAAGTCAAGTGAGCAGGCATTTATAAATCATATACTAGATGCAAGGAACTCTGCTAAGTGATAGGGAGACAATAAAAGGCAAAGGGAGATCATATTCTTGAAGAGGGAAGAATATATAAATAACTAGAAGCATACAAAATATTTACGAAGTAGATGGAAGGTAATTTCATTCCTTCCAGAGGCAAAGGCACAAACGTATGGAGAGAACAGAAAGGTATCTTACACAATGTGAAATTTGAGCTGAGTCTGGAAGAAGTCAGGGAAACCAGGAGGCAAAAGTAGAAAGGAAGAGTATTCCAAGCATGGGGAAGAGCCAGTGGAAGGGCATGAGAGGGCAGATTAAGTGTGGAATGCAAGGAATAACAAGTAGGCCAGTGTTGCTGAGATCATGGATCATAAAAAGAGAAGTAAAATTTAAATATAAAATTTTTTGTTGTTGTTGTTGCTGTTACACTGTGCCACTTAACTGCTCTAAGAAATACACACACACACACACACACACACACACACACACACATATATATATATATATATATATATATATATATATAATAAATACAAAAACATTTCAAGTGGACTAGGAGAGAAAAATATCTGGCGTAATTAGAAAAGTTTTTGTGTAGGAGATTAAACTTTAGCTAAGGCTTGAAGGGAACTTTGGATTCCAAAAGGCAGAAGTAAGATGGCAAAGGTGCAGAAGTTGGAAATTAAATGTCATTATGGGGATTATCAAATAAATCAGTTTGACTGAAATATGGAATGTGTCAGGGAGAGTAACGTGAACAAATCCAGAAAGATGGCTTAGGGCCACTGTGAGGAGGTTGTGGGAGAGAAAAATAGTGAGAACACATGCTCCTAGGATCACAAGGCAGGGACATTAGGTGCCTAAGGGCCTTCAGTTCTAAATGAATAAGCACAGGTAAGTAACAAGGCATAAGACGTTCTGTGTTCCCTTGTAGAGAGCTATAGAGAGCTCTGGGCCTCTGACCTTATATCTGATTATTGTTGCAAGGCAGATTCATAGGAACTTTGTAAGAAGGGGATTTTAGAGAGAGTAAATCACCAAATGACCCAGATCGTTACCAGCCATCCCACCTTGTCCATTATAAGAGCACTGTGACTAGGAAAGTTTCTTAGCTTTGTATACATTGATTAGAGGGAGTTTACTGAAGGGATTTGATCATGAGAGTCTTGCATTCATCACCTAAATGAAGCTGATTAAACCAGTATTGGGTATATAGGAACTTCCCAAGACATAGCTGGGTCAGCCAATGATCAAATACTGAGTCACTTCTGTTAACTAGATCCTAGCAACAGGCCAATATTCACAGCCATATTGTGCTGAGTTTTAAATGTGAAATAAGAGTTTGTTCTTTTATTTAGAGACAATAGGAAGCCAGTGAAGTTCCTAGATCAGGAGAGTAGCATTGTTATATCTATGCTTTAGAAGTAGTGATTTGCCAGTTGTCCAATAAAATACAAGAAATGTTTATTAAGCATCTACTATGTATCAGACATTCTACTAACCTGTGGATATATGAATAAGTAGAAATAAAGACAGTCCCTTCCTTCAAGGAGGTTGCAATCTAAATGGGGAAAGAACACACAAAGGATGTTTAAAAGTGGTGGAAGGAAGATTTCCAACTGGAGGGGACATGACAATTTTGGAGTCAAATTCAAGTTGTGCAGCTATCAAGAAATACTTGAGACAGACAAGAGGGTATTTAGCCTGAATTATAGTGATGACCACTGTATGAGTGGAGAGAAGGGGGTAGATACGGTACATTTGGAAGAGATAAAATTCACAAGGCGTGGTGTTCTAGGAAAGGCCTGACTCAAGTTAGTCTCCTAGTAGATTATGTCCCAAATTAGTATGAAATGAGAAACTTGTAGATCATTCAATAGTTAACAAAAGGAATTTTATTTAGCAATAGCATAAAAAGGATATTCAACAAGGATATAGCACTTAGTTTTGACATCCCCCATTATATCAACACAGAACTGCATCTGGTCATCAGGTCAGAAAACAGTATCTTGCCTGGACTTGTGATATCTGCCAAATCTGAAGTCCCCCAGCTCTCCATGGGCAGGTCTTTTAATGTCCTTAGATGACCAGGAAGCCACAACACTTCAGTGGTTCCCTAGTACCTCCAGGATCAAATATATACATCTCTGACATTTTAATCTTTCAAACTTTATTATTGATTTGCCAGATTACTCTCCTCTATGCACTCTAAAATACAACTTCAATGGACTATATGCAGTTCCTTGAACATGGTGCTTCATCATCAAAAATGTGTTTTTGCATTGTTGGTGTGCAATGTCTAGAATGGCTCCTTATTTGAGACTCTCACTTTTACTGGATTCTATCAAGACTCAGCTCAAATCCCACCTTCTGCAGGAGACCTTTCCCAGTTCTCCAAGTGACTAGTATCTTCCCCTCACAGATTGCCTTCCTTTTATACTGTGCATTTCTTATATAGTGCTAGTTTTTTTTTTACATGAAGTCCCCTTCATTGAGATGCAGATTGCTTGAGAAAAGGGACTGTTTTTTGGTTTTTTGTTGGTTTTTAGCTTTCTTTGTTTTCTCAGAGTTTAGTAGAGATCATAACAAATGGTAAATGTTCAATGGATATTTCTTTTCTCCCTGATTCCTCCTGAAAGAAATCCCTGGGGGCGGAGTCAAGATGGCAGAGTAGAAACAGGACTTCTGCACAGCTCTGGCTTCCACCTCCTCCATTTCATGCAAAAGGTGACTCTGAACAAATTTTGGAGCTACAGAACCCACAAAATGACACAGAGAAGCTAACCTCCTGCTGAGGAAAGCCCAGAAGGCTGGCAAGAAGCGGCCAATGCAGCACTCTGGGAGCCAACCCCAGCCCCACATGAGCTGGAAGTCTTAGCCTCAGGGCAGTCACAGCCAGCCACCAGCCAGAGAGACTTCAGATCACCAGCAGCTGTGAGAGTTTCCAGAATTATCAAAACATAGATGCTAAGGACAAAGTGAGAAGTCAGTGCAGTTTGGATTTTGGGAACCGGTAGTTTGGGAGTGCGGTCTGGCCTTCATCCCCTAGAGGGAGAAGCTGCTAAGGTGCCACACCACCATGGTGGCTTTCTGGCCTGCAGATTGTAGGGGGACCAAACAATCAATCTGAGGGATAATCACTCTTCCTTTAACCTGATTGGATCTGGATCACTGTCTGGGGTGGATGTTCTGGGGTGTGAGACAAGCTTGCCAGATCATGTGGAGGCTTCAGAGAGGGCACCCAACTAATACCTTCAGCAGCTGAGAAAGTCCCAGCAATTGGGATGAAGCTCCATTGTCTGGTAGCAGAGTCCTACTGTGGCAAAAAGCCCAAAAGTCAAGTAATTGAGTGGCAAACATGAGCAAAGAAGGGAAGCAAAGCAAGCAGAGCAACCCAACTTTACACTCTTATTTTGGGGACATAAAGGATCAAAGAATGGAACAGGAGGAAGACAGCAAAGTCAGAACTCCTGTACCAAAAGCTTCCAAGAAAAATATGAGTTGGTTACAGGCCACAGAGGACCTTAAGAAGGATTTTGAAAACCAAATGAGAGAAGTGGAGAAAAATTGGGAAGAAAAATGAGAACAATGTAAGAAAATTATGAAATGAGAGTAAACAACCTGACTGAAGAAAATAACACATTAAAAAATAGACTAACTCAAATGGCAAAAGAGGCTCAAAAAAGGCACTGAGGAGAAAAATGCCTAAAAAAGTCAAATTTGCCAGATAGAAAAAGAATCTCAAAAACTCACTGAAGAGAATTGTTCCTTCAGAATTAGATTGGAGCAAATGGAAGCTAGTGACTTTGTGAGAAATCAAGATACTATTAAACAGATCTGAAAAAAATAGAAGGCAATGTGAAATATCTCATTGTGAAAACCACTGACCTAGAAAATAGATGCAGGAGAGATAATTTAAAAAGTATTGGACTACCTGAAAACCATGATAAAAAAAACAAACCTAGAAATCATCCTTCAAGAAATTCTCAAGGAAAATTGCCCTGATGTTGCAGAACCGAGGGCAAAATAGAGGTTGAAAAAATCCACCAATCACCTCCTGAAAAAGATCCCAAAAAGAAAACTCCTAGGAATATTATAGCCAGGTTCAGAAATTCCCAGATCAAGGAAAAAAAATATTACAAGCAGCCAGGAAGAAAAAACTTGAATATTGTGGAAACACAATCAGGATAATACAGGATCTGTCAGCTTCTACACTGAGGGATCAAAGGGCTTGGAATATGATATTCCAGAGGATAAAGGAGCTGGGATTAAAACCAAGTATCTCCTACCCAGCAAAACTGAGTATCATGTTTCAGGGGAAAATATGGTCATTCAGTGGAATATAGAACTTTCAAGCATCCTTGATGAAAAAAGGAGAGTTGAATAGAAAATCTGACATTCAGATACAATAAGCAAGAGAAGCATGAGAAGGTAAACATCAAAAAGAAATCATAAGGAACTTGTCAAAGTTGAACTTTTTACATTCCTACATGGAAAAACAATAATTGTAACTTATGAAATTTTTCTCAGTATGAGAATAGTTGAAGGGAATAGAAATGTGCATATACATACATACATACATATACACACATATGTGTCTATATAGGAGGGTATATGGGCATATGAATACATATGCGAATGTCTGTATATATGTGTACAGGTATACATAGATAGAGGGCACAGGACCAATTTAATAGGAAGGGATGATACTTAAAAGGTGAAATTAAGAGGTGAGAGAGGAATATAATCAGAGGAGACAGGGAAAAACAGAATGGGGCAAACTATCTCATATAGAAGAGGCAAGGGAATATGGTTACAATGGAGAGGAAGAATAGGAAGACAAAAGGGAAAGGGTCAACCTTATTCTCATTGAATTTGGCTTAGGGATGGAATGAAATACACACTAAATATGGTATCTCACCCTACAGGAGAGTAGGGGGGAAGGAGATAAGGGGGGGATGATGGAAGGGAGGGCAGGCTGGGTTGGGGGTAGGGAAGTTGGAAGTAGGGAATAGAACAAGTGGGAGATGGGATAGTAGGGAGGGAAATAAAGTTAGTCTTTTACAATATATCCACTATGGAAATGTTTTGTGTAGTTGCATGTGTACAACCTATATTGAATTGCTTATCTTCCCAATAAGAATGGGTGACAAGGGAGGAAGGGAATGAATCTCTTATTCAAAGTATTAAAATTAAATGTTTAAAAAAGAAAAAAAATTCCCAAAGTTCCCCTTCTCCATAGGAATGCACACTGGTACTTCCCACAATCCCCATCATTTCTACTTCTAGATTAAGGTGAAATCTCCCTCTCTAAAACCCCTATTGCCTCCTTCCCACTACTCAGTAATGGCAAGCAAAGAATTACTTAGCCCCTTGTTTCAGCTACTTAACTATTTAGTACCTTGTTTAAGTTCAAGTGTCTTTGAGCCTTGCCCTGATTATGTCAAGTCTTTGTTAAGAAACAGAACTTGTGAACCTCACAGTGGGAGGAACTTGCTATTGCAACAGGAAGAAGTGGAACAGAGAGTAGCTAATGACCATATGTAAGGAGAGGCCCAAGCTAGGAAAGAGCCGAATTGAGAAGGGGAACTTTATGGTGGCCAGGCACTCTGTTTGTTTGTTTTGTTTGTGTCAATTTTTGTTTGTGATTCTTTGTACAGAAGCCCTGGGATGTTACTGGAAGCCTGGAAAGAGGATTTTCTTGTTTTCTGGTTACAGAAGTCCTGGAGAAGGGTATCAGAGGCCCTGGGACTATACTGACAATTTGTGTTGAGTTCTCAGACTTTCTTTGTGGGTCTGTGTTGATTTAACAGGGAAAAAGTCAATTGATGATGGTGACACCAATGTGTATGAATGTTGTTTTGGCCCTGTTAAGTTTTGTCTTCCCCAAAACAGAAACTGTGAAGGACTTGAAGTGGACTGGACACTGTGAGCTTCAATATGGAATGGGAACTGGACAAGGAACTGGACTAGGAGCTGGATGAGGAGCTGAGAGCTGCCTAACTTTGAATCCAGGAGACAGTTGGGTAGACTCAGGCAGGAGCTGGGATCATGGAAGAGGAACTATGGAATCTGACAGCCAGTCTCCAGTCAAGATGAAAAGATCTCTCCTTGGGTACTTAGTACTGATTGAGAAGATCATGATTTACTATGGCCCAGGGGTGGGACAACTTTGTACTCTATACTTTTTAGCTCTTAAGGATGATTGAAAACTAGTTCCAACGAAGAAGAAAGAAGACTTTTTGACTGAGAGATTAAGACAATGTGACCTAGGGGTGGAGAACTTTGACCTTTTTACTTTGTGTCCCTTAAGGAGGCTTGCTCCTTAAGGATGATTGAGTTAAGCACTTACTGAATGATATCTTTTGTTTAAAACTATGTGACCATTTTGGTGAAAACTATATGGCCACTTTAGT
The DNA here is from genome assembly GCF_028583685.1 of Petaurus breviceps papuanus. NCBI lineage: Eukaryota > Metazoa > Chordata > Mammalia > Diprotodontia > Petauridae > Petaurus > Petaurus breviceps. The sequence continues at coordinate 17,289,652 of NW_027186492.1, read as the reverse complement.
GAAAATTTGTTATGTTATAACATTGTGAATGCTGTACTTTGGTTTCTGTGAATGTTTTGCTTTAATATACTGCTGAATAAATAGATTGTTCACTATACTCTGTGATCAGAATCTTAAAGCTGTTCACAGCAGCAGTCCTCTGGAAAGCTGCTCATGTTTGGCTTTACATACTTTTAGTCTATTCCTTCTTTTGAAGGATAAGGAGTCAGGCATTCTATTACTCATAGGCATGCAAGTTGGGTATGTAGCCCAATTGAGAGCCCAGATATTTTGAGTCTCTGTCCTTATATCTCTTTGTCACTGTGGAAACTCACCAGGACTAAATGGGAGGGGGATATTAGAACCGTCATTCAGAGGGTTTTATGAACTGTGATCCCTCCCAATCACTCCTCAATCCCAACAGCACTGTGATTAAGAAAATTTTCTAACATTACATTCCTAGCTAAATGTAGCTGACCAAACCAGTTGTTGAATGTTTAGGAGCTTTCTGGTATATAGGCTGGTCAATCAGTGGTCAACATGGAGTCAGTTCTATTAGTTAGGACCTAGAAACAAACCAGTCCTCACCTACTATCACTATCTCATTATCCACTTTCTCTTTCTCTCTTTCTCATTCTCCCTCCCTCTCATTTATCTATCTGTCATCTATCATTGACCCATACATTCTCAGGGAGGTTGAAGTAATTGAGAAACCACATTGTATCCACATCTAATACTCAAGAATGTGTATATATCCAGCTTAAATATTTTTTCTTACCATCTCTATCCCTAATCAGGAAATTTCCTCTTATGGAATGGGAACTGGGCAAGGAACTGGACAAGAAGCTGGACGAGTCATCCTATGCCATCACACACACACACACACACACACACACACACATACACACCAGGGAATGTAAGTTTCAATCCATAGTATTTCGATCAAACAATAACATTTAATAAACATATACTTTGTACCAGACACTGGAAGAAAATAGGAATACAAAGACAAAAGTGGAAAAAAATTGGGGAAGCTAGATTTTACATATATATCCTCACTTTGTCTCTTGACAATGTTAATATTATATTTTTTAAACAATAGTCTTTTCTCACACTAGAATTATGAGAGAATTTACACAATTGCTTATTTTTTAATAATAATATTAATAATGGCTAACACACACATATATATGCATATATATATATACATATATATATCACATCACTTGCTATATGCCATTCATTACATTAAACACTTTAAATTATTATCTCAGGTGATCCTCCTAATAACCCTAAGAAGTAGGTGCTCTCATTATCCCCATATTGCAGATGATGAAACTAAGCAGAGGTTAAATGACTTACCCAGGATAATATAGGTAGTAAGTGTTGGAGGAGGGATTCGAACTTGGCTCTTATTGACTCCAGACCTGACACCACTCCATCCATTGTACAAGTTAGCTGCCTTTAACACATACATACACAGATACACGCACACACACACACGTGTGTGTGTGTTCATGCATGAGAGCCTATATACATTTTTAAACTAAATATATCTATTTTGTTTTCTGGATTTCCTCCTGTTTGAAATGTGTCCATGTCATATATCCTCCCTTAGATTAGGTTTCTTTGGAAGAATGATTCAAAGTTCTTCCTTTCATTGGAAGTTTTTTTTTTCATTGTTTATTAGACTCAGTTTTGTAGGACATGTTTTTCATTGCTTATAGACTCAGCTTTGTAGGATATGTTTTTCACTTTTTATTAGACTCAGCCTTGTCTGACATGTTTTTTGTTGTTTATTAGACTCAGTTTTGTAGGATATATATTTCCCATATATTTGACAATTTCCTTTGTTTATAAATATCACATTCCAGTGAACCAGGACTAGGTTTTTCAAATTTGTTTTCCTTAATGGAAATATATTTATAATTACTTTGCTGTCTGCCAGGCTTACTGTTTGACTTCGAAATTCTGAAGTTTAAGTACTACATTTGTTAGTGATTGAAATTTAGATTTTTCTATGGGCACTCTGTGGATTCTATGTAATGGTACTTTGCCTTCTCTTTTTTATACTTTTAGCAACCTTTCTTGAATCATCTTGTTATGGTATGGGTGCAAGGTTTGGAATTCACCATATTTTCCTAGGAGGTCTATGTTTCTTTTTTTGTGTTAAGAGTTTTATTCTTGGAATTACACAGCTGATGTGTTCAAAGATATGCTTAAGCATTTAAAATAATCTTCATAAGTTTATAAGAAAAATTAAGTTATATCAAAATACTATAATTTAGAGCCAAAGGAATAATTCATTACATTTTTCAGCTTTTTGATACCTCCATACTGTAAGATTGCAGATTGTTAATAAACTGACATTAGAGTAAATTGTTTGGATATATAGGGATATTGCTACCCCCCCAAAAAAAAAACTATGAAGGTTACCAGTTCCTTCTTGAATGCTTAAGTAATAAGCACTGATTTTGCAGAAAGGGCAAAGAAATCTAAACTTTTCCTTAAATAGTTTGCTAATTCTGTATTGGACTACATGGGCTGCTTTTTGTATTTCTTTATATCCCCACCACTTAGCACTATTCCTGGCACATAGGAGGCACTTGATAAAATTCTTGCTGATTGACTATACAATTTACTGATCTGAGAAAAATAAATAAAACATTTTTAAAATATATTTTAGAGAGAATAAATATATCAAATATTTTCTCAACACTTTGTAAGAAATACTTTATTACAGTACTCTAGGAAATGTGTTTTAACCTGTATTTAGTCTATTTCCATGTACAATATATCATCTCCTTCCAGAGGAAGCATCTCTTCAGTTATAGTTGTGTTATGTCTGCAGCATGAGCTTTATTATTTCTAAGACTTGGTTTGATCATCTTATAGGTAAGGTTGATATATACCTGGGGATCTTCCAATCTGAATCTAAGAGAAAGCAACAAAGACTAATATTGCAACATAAACAGATTTTTCACTAATATCATTCTTATCAGGATTTTTCTTTGAATTTTAGGTATGCTTAACCTGAGGTCCATGGGCCAGTGCAGATATTTCAAGGGACATATGAACTTAGATGAGAAAAAAATATATTTTCTCTAATCTCTAACTGAAATTTATGATTTCCTTCAATTATTTAAAGATATTATGTTGACAAGGATCCATAATATTCACCCAAAGGTCAAAGAGGTCCATGGTGCTAAAAAAAATTAAGAACCCCTGTAGAGCTGCCATAATAAATATTTCAGGATTATTCACCAATTGTTTCATTGCTGTCTTATAACTTAGTGACTTGTCTTTAAGGATGCTTGAGCCACTCTAATTCTTTCCAATTTTTTTGGTATAGTTACATATAACTGTGACCATTCAGTATTATGAAATAATAAACCTCTTGCAAAATTCTGATAAAGCTACCATTTCAATTTTCTTTTTGGGGTATCTTGATTAGATACATTATTTGGGCAATTTCTACCTAAAGGACGAAGGTACTAATTTGTTGGCTGATTGTGTGTCTGAATTTCCTCAGGCACCTTGACAGAAGGAGCAACAGTCCAGAGACATCAGCCAGAAGCAAGTTAGAGGGACAAGACCTCTGATTCTTAAAATGCCTTGTACTTTTCTTCTTATAGTCAGTCACTTTGGTTTACATAGAACGTATGTTGCTCTCTATTAAACATTCATGTAGTTCTGCAAATTTCCTCCTATAATTTTTAACCTTTTTTTAAATTAAAGGTAAGTGTTTATTACAGCATAAAGAGGAGAAGAATATAAAATACAATAAGGCAGTTTGGAGGTTCCCTATTCATGCAGTACTTATCTAACAAAGGCTTGAATGTTATCATTGAAGATATTCACCATGCTAAACTTTTTAGAAATTAATTAATTATATTTTAGTCTTCAACATTCACTTGTATAAGATTCTGAGTTCCAAATTTTGTTTTCTAACTCTCTCCCTCCCTACCTCTTTCTCAAGTAGATAATCAATCTGATACAGGCTATACATGTACAATCATATTAAATATATTTCCATATTAGTCATGCTATGAAAGAATAATCAGACCTTGAAAGGGAAAAACCATGAGAAAGAAAAAATATGACAATACTATACTTTCATCTTCATTCAGACTCCATAGGTCTTTATCTGGATGCATATAGCATTTTCCATCATGTCTTTTGGAATTATCTTAGATCATTGCATTGCTGTGAAGAGCCAAGTCTATCAAAGTTGATCATCCACAATGTTGCTGTTATTGTGTACAACTTTCTCCTGGTTCTTCTCACTTCATTCAGCATCAGTTCATTTAAGTCTTTCCAGTTTTTCTGAATTCTGCCTGCTCATCATTGCTTATGGATCAATAGTATTCCATTACATTCATATACCAAAACTTGTTCAACCATTCCCCAATTGATGGACATCCCCTCAATTTCCAATTCTTTGCCACCACAGAGTAGCTATAAATATTTTTGTTCATATGGGTCCTTTTCCATTTTTCATCTCTGTGGGATACAGACCTAGTAGGGGTATTTCTGGGTCAAAGAGTATGCCCAGTTTTTTACTTTGGGCATAGTTCCAAATTGCTCAGTGGAATGGTGGGATCAGTTCATAACTCCATCAACAATGAATTAATGTTCCAACTTTCTCACATCTTCAGGATTTATCATTTTCCTGTTTTGTCATCTTAGTTAATCTGATAAGTGTGATCTGGTACCCTGAGAGTTGTTTTAATTTTCATTTCTCTAATCAATAGTGATTTAGAGCATTTTTGTATAAATATAGATGGCTTTAATTTCTTCATTTGAAAACTGCCAGTTCATATCCTTTGACCATTTATCAGTTGTAGAATGATCTCTTATAAGTTTGACGCAGTTCTCTATATATTTTATAAATGAAGCCTTTTTTAGAAATATTGGCAGTAAAAAAAATTTCCCAGGATTCTGCTTTCCTTCTAATCTTGTTTGTGTTGGCTCTGTTTGTGCAAAACCTTTTTTTTAATTTATAGTATTAAAAACTATCCATTTTCATTTCATAAGTTTTTCTTTCTTTCTCTTCTTTGGTCATAAACTCCTCACTTCTGCATAGATATGACACATAAACTATTCCTTACTCTCCAATTTGCCTATGCTATCACCCTTTATGTCTAATGCATGTATCCATTTTGACCATATGTTAGTATGTGGTGTGAGATGTTTGTCTATGCCTAGTTTCTGCCATAATAATTTCCAGTTTTCCCAGGAGTTTTTGTCAAATATTGAGTTCTTATCCCAGAAGCTGAAGTCTTTGGGCTTATCAAAAAATAGGTTACTATAGTCATTGACCTACTGTGCCTTGTGCACCTAACCTATTCCACTGATCCACCAATATATTTCTTAGCCAGTAGCAAACAGGTTTTAGATTTGGTATAGCTAGGCCATTCCTTCAAATATCTTTTTCACTAATTCCCTTAATATTCTTTATCTATTGTTCTTCTAGATGAATCATGTCATAATTTTTCTAGCTCTATAAAATATGTTTTTGGTAGTTTGATTGGTATGACAATGAATAAGTAAATTAATTTAGGTGGAATTGTCTCAGCCTACCCCTGAGAAATTGAATTTTTTTTCAATTATTTAGAACTGACTTTATTTGTGTGAAAAGTTTTTTTTTTTATTTGTGTTCCTATAGTTCTTGGATCTGTCTTGGAAGGTAGACTCCTAAATATTTTATATTGTCTACAGTTATTTTAAATGTAATTTATCTTTATATCTCTTAATGTTGGATTTTGTTAATAATATATAGAAATGTTGAAGACTTATGTGGGTTCATTTTATGTCCTGCAACTTTGCTAAAGTTGTTGATTATTTAAAGTGTTTTTTTCAGTTGATTCTTTAGGATTCTAAACTTTTTTTTGGTTTTGTATTTTTACAATTGCAAAGCCATTATTTAACATTTATTGAGCACCAACAATGCGCTAGGCACTGTACAGAATATTAGACATAGTACCTGCCCAGATGGAATTCTAAACTTCTTTAAAATATATATTCATTTACCAATGGTGGTACAAATCTTTCCTTAGAAATAAGTTCCCGTAAATTAAATACATTTTAGTAGTTTATAATAAGTTCATAATAAATTATGTATTGTCAAATAAGATACTAGATTTTAATCAATAATCCTGTTAAAAATCATAATTTTGTGGCTTCTGAATATTTGTTAATTACTTGGTTTGAATAAAGGAATGGGGGGATATCACCAAGATAGGCCTGGTTTTAGAATTTTTATAATAAATTTTATAATCAATTCCTTTTACTTTCAAATCATCTCCAATACACAAAAGTGATTACTGTAGACGCCTAGACATCCATTAATACAAATAAAGGGATGATGTTTTTTTCCAAAGCATTATAGGCACAGGTGGTAGATCCTGGGTTTATGTTAAAAAAAATCATGTTCAAAGGTCTCAAATTTGTGTGTTTCTTGAAGTGAGAATGTTCACATCAAAATGCCTTTGCAGCAATGCTAAGCTGGGCATATCACCCCATGGAATAATTTGGTGTCTAAGGATCAAATCTATTTTATTCTGTCCCCCAATCACAGCATTCTGTTCTGGATGATTCAGATTCTCATTAAATTCTTCTCTAACAATGTGAATATCCTGAGGGGGTGGAGCCAAGATGGTGGAGTAAAAGTAGGTACTTGCTTGAAATCTCCCCCAAATCCCTGTAAAATAAATGACTCTAAACAAATTCCAGAGCTGTAGAATACACAAAATGATGGAGTGAAACACATCACTAGCCCAAGACAACCTGGAAGGTTGACAGGAAGGGTATATCTCACTGGGCTTGGAGTAAAGCTCAGTTTGGCGTGGACCGTGCCAACACAGACAGGGCTGAAGAGGCCTCAGGGAACTGAATTGCTGACAGGTGTGGCTGTTTCCAGACTTCTCCAACTACAAACACCAAGGAAAGCATGAAAGGTCAGTGGGGGAACTCTGTGGTACTTGGGTGAAAGAGGACAATGATCTGGACCAGCGCTGTGGTGGCAGAGGTGGTGGTGGTGACAGCAGAAACAGCAGCAGCAGGGGCTGCTTCCAGAGCTCTGGGACCACAAATGGTGAGGTATCTAGCAGCTCATACAGAACCACTGAAGCCTGGGACAGTACACCCACTCCCGCCCACACTGGAAGCAGAGTCCTACCTTGAGAAAGAGTTGGAAAGTCAAGTATTTGGCTGGGAAGATGAGCCAACAGCACAAAAAAGTAAGACTATGGAATCTTACTTTGGTGAAAAAGATCAAAATATAACCAGAAGAAGACAACAAAGTCAAAGCTCCTGCATCAAAAGCCTCCAAGAAAAATATGAATTGGTTGCAAATCATGGAAGAGCTCAAAAAGGATTTTGAAGATCAAGTAAGAAAAGTAGAGGAAAAATTAAGAAGCAAAATGAGAGTGTTGCAAGGAAATAATGAAAAACCAGTCAACAGCTTGCTAAAGGAGAACCAAATACTGAAGAAAATAACACCTTAAAAATAGACTAATTCAAATGTCAAAAGAGGTTCAAAAAGTCAATAAGGAGAAAATTGCCTTAAAAGACAGAATTGATCAAATGGAAAAGGAGGTACAAAAGCTCGCTGAAGAAAATACTTCCTTCAAAATTAGAATGGAGCAAATGGAAGCTAATGACTTTATGAGAAATCAAGAAATTATGAAACAGAACCAAAAGACTGAAAAAAATAGAAGACAATGTGAAATATCTCATTTGAAAAACCATTGGCCTGGAAAATGGATCCAGGTGAGACAATTCAAAAATTACTGGACTGCCTGAAAGTCATGATCAAAAAGAGAGCCTAGACATCATCTGTCAAGGAATTATCAAGGAAAATTGCTCTGATATTCTAGAACTAGAAGGTAAAATACAAATGGAAAGAATGGACTGATTGCCTTATGCAAGAGATCACAAAAGGAAAACTCCTAGGAATATTGTAGTCAAATTCCTGAGTTCCCAGGTCAAGGAGAAAATATTGCAAGCAGCCAAAAAGAAAAAAAAATCAAGAATAGTGGAAATACAATAAGCATAATACAAGACCTAGAAGCTTCTACGTTAAGAGACCAAAGGGATTAGAATATGACATTCCAGAAGTCAGAGTAGCTAGGATTAAAACCAAGAATCACCTACCCAGAAAAACTGAGTACAATACTTCAGGGGAAAAAGTGGATTTTCAATGAAATAGAGGACGTTCAAGCATTCTTGATGAAAAGAACAAAGTTGAACAGAAAATGTTACTTTCAAATATAAGAATCAAGAGAAGCATGAAAAGGTAACCAGGAAAGAGAAATAATAAGGGAATTGTTAAAGTTGAATGGTTTACATTCCTACATGGAAATTTGATACTTTTAATTCATGAGACTTTTCTCAGTATTACAGTAGCTGGAGGAAAGATAGACAGATTGTTAGATAGATAGATAGATAGATAGATAGATAGATAGATAGATAGATAGATACATACATACATACATACATACATACATACATACATAGATGGCACAGGGTGAATTGAATATGAAGGGATGATATCTTAAAAAGTAAAATTAATGATTAAATTTAAGTAATAAATTGGGAGGAGAAAGAAAGAGACAGATAGAATGGAGTAAATTATCTCACATAGAGGCAAGAAAAAGGATGCACAATGGAGATGAAGAGGGGGGAGGTGAGAAGAAATGAGTGAACCTTACTCTCATTGTATTTGGCTTAAGGAGGGAATAACATACACACTCATTGGCTATCTTACCCTACAGGAAAGTAAGGGGGAAAGGGATAAAGGGTGAGAGATGATGGAAGGGAGGGCAGAGTAGGGGAGAGGGTAGTCAGAAGCAAACACTTTTGAAAAGGCACAGGGTCAAAGGAGAAAACAGAGTAAGTGGTGGGGGGACAGGATGGAGGGAAATATAGTCTTTCACAAACATTATGACCATTATGGAAGTGTTTTGCATAACTACACATGTATAACCTTTATTGAATTGCTTACCTTCTCAATGAGCACAGGCAGAGAGAGAAGAAGGGAGAGAATTTGGAACTCAAAGTTTTAAAAACAAATTTTTTAATGGTTTTTACATGCCACTGGGAAATAAGATATACATGTAATGGGGTATGGAAAACTTAACTTTCCCTATAAGAAAGTAAGAGGGAAGGGGATGAGGTGGTGAGTGGTAGAAGGGAGGGCAGACTGGGGGAAAGAGGTAATCAGAATGCCTACTATCTAAGGTTGGGTGAAGAAAAGAGATGGGGAGAAAATTTGGAAGTCAAAATCTTGTGGAAATGCATGTTGAAAACTAAAAATTAATTAATCTATAAAAAGAAAAAGAAAACAGCAACCAAAAACCCAATGTGAATATCCCCTACTAGAATCTTGAGATAGTCATAACTTTCTTTAGTACATAGTTTTCTAATACTGGAAATGAGCACCATTTTCCTAGATACCAGCAGTTTTAAAAATTTAGCTGTTAGACTATTACATCAGCGAGAGATATGCAGGTTTACTATTACTAATACCAACATCTTGTTACCAGCCTCAATCTGCCATAATAATTACCATACCTCTTTCCTTAACCTCTGTGGGAACCCTGACTTCTACTGCTTCAGAGCAATTTTTTGCTATGTGTCTTAAATTGTTCATGTATTTGTCTTAGGGATTTTCTTTTTGAGAACTCTCATTTTCACCCTAATTTCTTCTTTTATTTCTTTTTACCACTGTTTTATTTCTATTGTAAACCATTCCAAGGCTTTTTGCTATTATTTCTTTATCACTGGAGGCTATGTGGAATATTTTGTCTTCATTGTCTTTCTTTGGTAGTTTTTGTGTTTCTTTTTATAATAGCATAACACATATTGTGGTATCTCCTTTTCTAAATTTTTCTTTTATTCTAATATATATATATATAGGTGTCCATATGTGTATATGTATGTGTACATGTACATAAATATATAAATATGCATATATAAAATCATCTGGACTTATTTCCAACTTTTATTTCTAAGCCCTCTTGTCTTCTACTCTTTTCATTCCCATGAATTTCCTATCAGGCCTCCACACATTTTGGCCCTTCCCATACTCAAGGTAATGCTGATTGTTAAGATGTTTGTTGGGGTGTCTAGGTGGCAGTGAATAGAGCACCAGCCCTGTAGTCAGGAGGACCTGAGTTTAAATGTGGCCTCAGACACTTAACACAAAAACTAGACGTGTGACCTTCGGCAGGTCACAACCCCAAATTGCCCTCTAAAAAGAAAAAAAAAGAAAATTAAAAAAAAGAGGTTTGCATGTGTTTATCAGGGGTGAGGGTGAGAGTTGTGAAGGTCATTTGGCTCCCTACTCTTTGGAAACTTTATCGTGAAATAACTACATACTAAATTTATTCCCCTGCCCTACTTCCTATAACACAGAAATCTGGCTCTTCAGTATTGGATTACTTCCAGCCCCTCAGTCCCATCACCACACACAATTAGACATTTTAAGGAAGTCAAATATACTTCATTCCAAGATCTTGGGTATGGGTAAGGTTAGTATTTATCCATGAGGGGAAAGATAAAAGCAACCACATCCAAAACTCAAGAGGGGCCCATTTGGTAGTTGTATTGGGTATCAAGGAGAGAATGAGTCCCTTACTCAGTTATCCACTGATATTTTGGAAAACTTTACATAGTGTGGATATATCTTTCACATTCTTGCTTTCTTGCTGCAATTTTAACTAACTTTATTGGTTATATTCTTTGTTTCTTAGGTGGCAAAGGGTGGGAAGGGGGGACCTCTCCCATCTGTCCTTTAGCACCAAGCCTTCAAATTTGCTTGCATTCAGTGGTATGGATGTAGAATTGGATAGTTGAGGAGGGCTAAATGATTCTAGTTGTTAAAGTTCCCTATTATTAATGCATGGGTTTTTTTTTTTAATCATGAGGGAAATGAGGAGAAGATACTTCTTTTTATATCATGAAAACTTCTGTAATTATTTGACATAACAGGAGTTGTACCGGGCATGTACCAAGCTGTGCTTCCTGATTCTAGGTGATTATATGTGCTAGTTCAGTACTTGGTGCTTTGTGTGAAGGTAAAATATACCAATAAGTAGGAGAAAAGAGAGTCTACCTCCATTTATTAGATTGAAGACTATGCTCAGTCAAGTCACTAACAGCATGGGTCCAGAACAAAAAGATTCCTTAGTAAAGAGGGGGAAGGAGATTGTCCTAACTTCCCTAGTCTCAGCAGCTGTTAAAATGGTTCAGTTTTTATCTGGCACACAATATATTTCTTTTGAGGTTGTGGGTTTGAAGAGGTTTGTGGAAAGTGACTATTCTGCCATCTTGCTGACATCCGCACCAGTCAATTAAGCAGAGTGTAGAGAAAATATAGCTTTAGAAAGTAGGAACTTTAATAGAAATTTCTGTCTCATTTCTACATATGTGATTGATAGTAAATGTTAAAAGAACTGGTAAAAATAAAGGGAGTAGGAAATACATTTTCAATCCAACATGACAAAAAAATTATTTTCAATCTTTCAGCATATGTTTAATTTTTATAAGTTTGTATTCAAACAAAAACAATTATGGGAAATATAGAAAAGACTACATATAATTTGCATAAAATAATCTATAAGCAACAATACATAATACAAATATTACAAGCATGCTATTGTCTTAAATGAACAATTTCTGTTTTCTAAGAAAGAGTATCATTTTAATAAGCAGAATCAGACTTAATGTTATTTATACTCCTAACCACATAATATATTTTACTTTACAAGTCTTTTAGAAGGGTGCGTGATTTTTTCTGGGCATAAATTATTAGAGAGTCTCAAAAACAAGAATTACACTCTTGCTATATAAAAGGATCTCTACAATATAGGTTGATACGAGATAATACATTCTCATACAAAGCCATAAAAGAGTAATGCAGTCAATCTGAAATAGCATAGTATGCAGGCAATGAGAATGAAATATAAATCGAGTTTATATAGCATTACCAAGTAGGTTGTTTCAGTTCAGCAATACCATAGTCATAATCCTCAATGCAAAACAATTGGTTAGAATACATGGCTGATAAATTGGTGGTGAACCTTGAGAATGAATTCAAGAGCATTGCTTTTCTACCAAAAAGAAGAAGAAAGAAGATGGAGGAGGAGGAGGAGGAGGAAGAGGAGGAGGAGAAGGTAACAGGGAGAGCAGTGGCTTCATCTCTAATATAGTTTGGGCCAGAACATATTTAGCTATTTCTTCCAAAGGGTTAACAAAAACTTGAATTTCCTTGCTGAACCATGAAAAGGTACTTTCTATTTGATGAAATCTCTACTCTCAATCTCAATTCCAGGTATGAGATTGACAGGAGAAAGACTTTGAATATACAATGTTCTCTGGAGAAGAAAGCATTCATTAGGTTTTTCTGGGCGGGGGTGGGGGGAGGGCAGAGAGAAGCAGTGTTATAGTTTATAAAAGAATATGGAGAGAGGGAATCTGACTTTTTCATTCCTTTATCACAATAATAAATGGAACTGTATAGATTTAAGCCATTACACTTTAAAAATAACTATCTCTATTCAAATTCATAATATTTACCAAAAATATTTCAAGATTTCAATCCACATGCAAGGATAAAGACTACAGGCATCCAAAACATATACTCAAGTATTTCTGTCAATGTAAATTTTCAGATGGCATTGCAACCAAGATTTGGCCATATGTCCTCTATTGTAATGTTAGTTTTCATAACTAAAAATCTTGATCTCCTTAGGAAAGCCTTTATAGTAAACCTATCATTTTCATTGCAGACTTAAAATCAGTTAGATAAGTGAGACCAACATTCTCCAATTGATAAATGGTCAAAGGATATGAACAGGCAGTTTTGAGATGAAGAAATTTAAGCTTTCTATAGTCATATTAAAAAAACTCTAAATCACTATTGATTAGAGAAATAATTGAGACCATATATTCATTTGGATCACAATAAACTGTCTAGGGGCGGCCAGGTAGCACAGCGAGTAAGAGCAGCAGCTCCAGTGTCAGGATGACCTGAGGATCGAATCCAGGCTCAGACACTTAGCACCCACCCAGAAACACCTGGCCGTGTAACCTTGAGCAAGTTACTTAACCCCAATTTCTTAGGGGTGGCCAGGTAGCACAGCGAGTAAGAGCACCAGTTCCAGTGTCGGGATGACCTGGGGATCAAATCCGGGCTCAGATACTTAGCACCACACCCAGAAATAACTGGCCATGTAACCTTGAGCAAGTTACTTAACCCCGGTTGCTTTAAAAAGAAAAAAAACAATAAACTGTCTGAACATTCACCTTCATAAATAAGGTTCCAGTGTCAAAAAAGTGAAACAAAAAAAGGAAAGGAGGGTAGAAAGGTTAGAGAAAGTCATGGAAAGAAGAAAGAAGATACTATTTACTTAATCTAAATAATTTATATTTATATAGAGTATAATATTGCTTATATGTAAAAACAATCTTTGAATTATTTAATATTTTGGTGCTTTTTTTCTGTATAGTTCAGTGTGCTAGGAACTAGACATCCTCACAGTTATTCTAAATTGAATTTTGTAATTACTAGCAATTTTGAATATTTTTTTTATGGCTCTTGATGGTTTAGATGTCTTCCTTTGAAAAGTGCTCATTCACATACTTTGACCATTAATTATCTGGTGAATATCTCTTCTTATAAATTTGAAACTATTCAATGTACATTGGAAATAAGACTTTTCTCAGATAAAGATTCTTTTCCTGGTTAAATGTTTACATTTTAAGATTAGCTTCATTTATTTTAGTTATCTACATCCTAACAGAGAGGTGATGCATATAAGGCAGGTGGAATTAAACATATATATATATATTTGGACATGGCCAAAAAGATAATTTATTTTACTTGACTATGCATATTTGCTATGAGGATTTTATTTTTCTCTTTTTTTTTACTAATGGGATATATTCTAGGAGAGAAAGAAATAAGATTCCTGTTCATTAAAATAAAATAAATTTAAATTTAAAATTAATTATATGCAAATGCCTTTTAGGTGTTTTTATACTGAGATAATGTCTTATTATCAGATAACATCTGCATACTATTTTGGCAATTGCAATTTAATTTACTCAATAAACCAAACAATCAATTGACAATATTATTTAAAACCTTGAATCTGAAAGTCAACATTTGTTATTGACATACTAAATTTTCATTTATTTATTCAACATCTATAAGATCTACTTTCTTATGAAATAAATACATACCACCCATTCTCCTTATGCAGAATTTGTTAGGAGCAAGTTAATAGTGCTTTATATTATGCGTTTCTTTCACCAGATAAACAATAACTGAGTTCATTCATTAGAGCACTGTTCACTGAGTACAAATTGTTCACTTTAGGGACTTCATTAACATGATTGGACTCCTAAATTTATTAAATCACTATTTCATTGTTCTTAATAGTACCCTAGTGATTTGGTCAAATTAATGCAATGGCTAAAATGTGTATATATATTTTTAGAAAATAGTGTATTCACTATATAGTAGAAACTGATCCTTTAAAAGCATAAACCATGATACTATTATATTTTCATGATAAAAATCAGTCTCTTTACTAATTTTGGTTGAGTTTGGCCAAAACAATTATGCACAAACTTTGATGAAATAAAATTAGAAAGCCAAATCAATTTAGGAAAGTATGCTCTATTTACTTTCTAGAAAGAAAGTTAGTCTTTGAGCAGAATTTTACAATGGACTGTTCTGCAGAGTACTGCAAAATGCTAAGAAAGTGACTAACAAGGAATTCCCAACATAATTCCATTTTTTTTTCAAAATTCAAAGAATTAAGGGCAGCTAGGTGGTGCAGTGAATAGAGTACTGGCCCTGGAGTCAGGAAGACCTGAGTTCAAATCCAGCCTCAGATACTTAAAACTAGTCATGTGATCTTGGGCAAGTCACTTAACCTCAATTGCCCTCCAAAAAGCAAAAACAAAATTCAAAGAATCAAGAAATGGTTTTCAATGCATCCCAATCAATATATGCATTGACTCACTATTAATGATAGGAGACCATTGTTTTAAAAAGATCCTTTATTGCTTTGATGCTCATCCTAATGGTTCTTCAAGGGATGCCAGAGTATCAACTATCCCAATAATCCGAGATGTTGGGTCCAGTGAGATTTATGTAATTTTTTTAAAAAGATACTATTAATCTTCCCCCGCACATTGGATACACAGCAGTCATTTCTTCTAAAGTGTAAAATTGAATGCTGCTGAGCCCTCATGCTGGGATTCAGGCTAGAGTTGTGACATTTGAGTTAAACAGAGCACCACCCTCTAGGTCTGCAGAAGATGTAAAGGTAAGTTCTACATACAGAATACCTTGCTTTATCGACCATCAGCACCTCCAACTACTGAGTGCCATGGCCAAAGGACTAGGAAATGTGCCCCAAAAGGCATGTTCCATTTCTTTTTAACCAGTGAACAGATAACAGAAGTAGGAAAAATTTTCCTTAAAAATTAAGAAACTGTGGGGTGGCTAGGTGGCACAGTAAGTAGAATGCGGGCCCTGAAGTTGGGAGGACCCGGGATCAGTTCAGACATCAGAAACTTAACACTGACACACACACACAAAACTGACCCTTTAACCTTGGGCAAGTTACTTAACCCCAGTTGCCTTAAAAAAAATTAAGAACCTGTGTTTTCTGGGCTGCTTTTCTATCAAGATTTAATACTTTATATTATGTCGCAAGGATTCTTTATGTTAAAAAAAGTCCTCTTTACTTAACCTGAAAGGCATAGTATTGACACAACTGGTTAGAAGTTTAATTCAAAGACAAACCAGTGATCTGTTTACAGATCACCCTACTGGCAGGTGGAACCCTTTGGGAGCAATAGGGCATTTGAGAGTCTTATGTTCTGGGCCAATGAATGCCAGTTGGTGCTTCACATGGTACATTGGGTCTCTGGGAGACAAGCCAACAACATTGACCCTTTTCAACTTTAAACATGTATCTCTATCCCTGAGGGAAACAAGACTTTTTAGACAGACTCAGCCCACTTGGCTTTTGTTGGCATATGAAAACAGGATCTAGGGAGCACTTGAGAAAGATAACATGCTTTAGGAAGAATTTAGACAAAGGACCCAGACAAGGAAGATATATAAGAAATTAATTTATTCATCTTCCCTCCCTTTACAAACAAAGTAAGTTACAGAGAGGTTGAAAACTATGCAAGGTCACATAGATAAGAGGTAGCAGAGCCAAACATAGGTTCACTGACTACAAACCTATTATTCTTTTTCCTTATGCCATCATACATTTGGTTTCTGTAACCTATTCATATTTCTTGTGCTTGTGAATAGCTTTTGCTCATAGACTTTCTTGCCAAATACAAGCTCTATGAATACCAATAAAGTACTACTAATCAATGATCAGTGTTGTATAGGATAAAGCTTGTCGTTTTTTGTTCAGCTGCTATTTGATAGAACAGACTGGTTTCTTCAAATTCAGTTTTTTTGTGCATGTGTGTGTACATATGTATTGTCTAAGTGAGTTTTAACATGTTGATTAATTCATGTTAGCCATCTAACTTTTCTTAGTTTCCTGGAAAGTTGCTTAAAACGACATTTTTTGTGGACCTGGTCATATGTGCACATATACATGCATACATAATGCATACATACATGACAGTCATTGTAGATCACTGATAGTATACAGAAACATGCATATATAATTATATGGTTATATAGATGCATGTTACTATAAATACATATATTTATCACTTTATACATATATTTGATTTATGTGTGTACACATGTATGTGTATATAGACATCTAGGTACATGTATCATATTGTAGATATGTGTGTCAACTATTGGCAGTGATCTACAAACAGACTGTTCTCTGTACAAACATGTGTATATATGTATATGTTCCATGCACACATGTCTATGTGTGTGTATATATATGTATATACACACATGTATAGACACATGTGGGATCCCCCCACAGAAGAGACATTTCTAGTCCTCTTTTTGACAACCACCATTTATCCAGGGGAGACTTTAATTTCTTCCAGGAGGGAAAGCAGGAAGTTGGGACTAGAGACTACTCTGCTCTCTTCAGAGAAAAGGGATACCAGGTTAGAATTATATCTATCTGCTCTCTTGAATTTTATTAGTCTAGGGGCCATGATCAAGTTCAATCTAACTTCTGATCACTGTGTCATTATTGGGAGGAAGGGGAAACCCAAGGTTTTTATTCAAAGCCTGACCTCTTTCCAATCTAATACTAGTTCCACAATGAACACACAGTGAATAGCAAAGAAATTCACTGCTCCAAATCCTAGTGAAACAAATCAGAGAATTTATACAGAGGAGCATATGTACTAGAAAATCCAGAATGAATGAGCTCCCCCTTTAAGAGCAAGATAACTCAGCTCAATGGAGAGGTCTACATCTTCCCCAGGGGAAACTTTCCAAAGTCTTTAATGTAAGAAGGTGGCATAGAGACATAATAGAGACTTCTGGCTCCTCTCATGTCTTCCTAGAGTCTTTTCCATCAGCATCATGAAATGGGATTGGCTTCTTCCATCTTCCCTCTGCAAACTGGAAGCCAGAAGTACAACAAGCAACTTGAAGCTGGAAGAGTCCCAGAAAGAACTGGCTAAGGCTCCACAATTTCACTCTGCCCTTGACTTAGGGTAGGGTATTTAATTCCACCAATTAGGAAAGAGTTCCACATCAATTGGCTTTGAGACAGGGGTTACATATACACATTTGTATCTTTAATGACAAGGTCATATCTAAATGTATATGCATACACACATATACATATTAGTAATGCATGTTATATATTCAAGTTTATATATATATATATATATATATATATATATATACTACTGCTATTGATATTTACAAAATACTTTATGCACATCATCAGTGTTCATCCTCACAACTTGATGAAGTGGTCCCTATCATTATGTCCTATTCCCATGTCCATTTTACAGGTAAGGGGACTAAAGTTCAGGAACTTGCTCATGGTCAGGTATCTAATAAATGTCAGAAGGGCAATTTGAATTTAGGTGCTCCTGATTCTAGGACAAGACTTTTCCCACTATACTATACTGCCTCTCTATCCTCTCTTTCCCCCCTCCCCACCCACAAAAAGAAACCTTTGCATCTAAGGTAGGAGGCAATACTTTATGCTACTTACTGGAGTGGGAGAAGGGTTGCAGTAGGGGAAAGAAGTAATCAAGAAGTCACTATTATGTTGTCAACTATTTCCACTCACATGATCAAACAAATTGTTTTTTATTTTTAAAAATATCAGGAAATACAAAATTGATTTCCAGAGAGAGAGGGAGGAAAAAAGAAAGAAAAAAATGTTGCAAGAAGAGCCATGCTGATTTTAGCAGTGTTAACTTTCCTTAGAAACATTGTCAAAAGCTCAAAATCTGCATAAGAGAGAGGTCAGAATAATAAATAACCCATCCAATCTAGCTTCATTTGTAAGACTATAACCAATTTTCACCCTGATTGTATTTTTTTTAAATCTGTTTAAGGCCAGATTGTCTGGCATTGAAAACATTTTTCAGTAATCAAAACCTTTGTCTGTAGATAAGTAATCATCTTTAGGGTTGACTCTACTGGAAAGATGCAAATTCTCACACATTAAAATTTCAATGCCACTGATATTAAATTCATTGATTTTTTTAAAAAAGATGTTTTTATTTTCATTTTATCTTTTTGTAGAGCAGGCTGTAAAATTAAATATGTATATTCTAAAATGTCCAATCAAATATATTTACAAGTTTAATCACTTTTTTCCTTCATTTATAAAATGGTCAAATATTCCAGTTCAAAAAGACAGAATAATTCTAATTTATATAAAGAGATTTCCATAGCCTTCTTGTTAAATTAAATTAAATTCAAATCAGCAAATATTTATTGTGGAACTTTTGAAGGGTGCTTTACTAGGCTTTTGGGTAAGGACAAAGTGAGAGAGAGCTACCAAGTGAATAAAATATAGTGGAGAGTGTTAGGACATACTTGCAATCCCAGCTATGGGGAACACTGAGGTGACTAGTCTCTGAACTGCTATGGCCATCTGGTGTCTGCACTAAATTTGGTGAGCCCTCGGGGAACCATTAGACTGCCTAAGGATGGGCTAATTCATCCAGGTTGTAAAGGGAGCAGGTCATGCTCTTTGTTGGTCAGAAGTACTAGGATAAGGCAAACATAAGCTTTTGAACCTCCATCCTGGGTAAGTTAGGAAGGCCCAGGTGTAAAAACAAGTGAACAAACAAAATATAACCATGGTTCTTTTAAAAAATAAAACAAAATACAAAATAAATCTGCTAGTTAGGAATAAGACAAGTAAATAAACATTTACTTTAGAGGCTATGCTTGCTTAAGTAACATAGGAGAGCTCAAAGTACAGAGCTAAGAAGAGCTCCTAAGACAAAGAAAACTGCAACCAATTTGGAGGATTATAGAAGGCTTAATGGGGGTCTCTTTCCCATGGCAGGTCTGAAGCGGGTGGCTGTGCAAAAATGAAGCTCAACATCTCTTTCCCAGCCACGGACTGCCAGAAGCTCATTGAAGTGGATGATGAGAGGAAGCTGCGGACCTTTTATGAGAAGCGGATGGCCACCGAAGTGTCTGCTGAGGCCCTTGGAGACCAGTGTAAGGGTTATATGGTCTGAATCAGTGGTGGGAATGACCAATAAGGCTTCCCCATGAAGCAGGGTGTTTTGGCTCACGGAAGATACCCCCTGCTGCTCAGTAAGGGCCACTCTTGCTATCGCCCTCGAAGAACTGGAGAAAGAAAACGTAAATGTGTTTGGGGCTGCATTGTGGATGCCAACCGCAGTGTCCTCAACTTGGTGACTGTGAAGAAAGGTGAGAAAGATATACCAGGACTGACAGATATAACTGTACCTCGTCGCCTGGGGCCCAAAAGAGCTAGCAGAATCCGAAAACTCTTCAACTTGTTCCAAGAAGATGACGTTCGACAGTATGTTGTGAGAAAACCCCTTAACAAGGAAGGTAAAAAACCCAGGACTAAGGCTCCTAAAATTCAGTCTGGTGACTCCCCCTGTTTTGCAACACAAACGTAGATGCATTGTTTTGAAGAAGCAGCCCAGAAGAACAAGGAAGAAGCAGCAGAATACGCTAAGCTTTTGGCCAAGAGAATGAAGGAGGCTAAAGAAAAACGACAAGAACAGATCGCTAAGAGACATCGTCTGTCTTCCCTAAGAGCCTCCACCTCGAAATCCAAATCCAGTCAAAAATAAAGTTCCAAAAATGGCTTAGAAATAAATAACTTTTGTCAAAAAAAAGGCTTAATTGATGTAATGATGTGATGGAGCTACAACAGACAGATCCTTGAAAGATGAGGAAGATTCTGACCAGTTGAGAGGTAAGAGAAAAACATTGTAGGCCAAATGAATGGCATGAATAATAGTAATGCATCACTGGAATGGTGGAACATGGTTTGTAAAATCCAGTTTGTCTAGATCATAGAAAATAAAATGGTATAATGTATAGAGACGTGCCTCTAATAGAGTTAGAGTATCTTGGTTCAAATCCCACCTCTGATTATTGCTGCTGAGGTGGCCTAGAGCAAGGCATTTAGCTTTTCTGGGTCTCAGCATTCACATCTGTAAAATGAAGGGGTTGTATTAGCTGCCCTCAGAGGACCTTTCTAGCTCTAGACTTAGGATTATGTGATCATAATGTGTATTGGGATATATGTTTTTAAAGAAATGCTAGGGTCTGTTATAGAGAGGCATGAATAGCAGAATGAGGAATGTGGACTATAAGGGAGAAGATGGAGTAATGGAAAAAGAATTGAACATGGATTCAGGTGAAACATGGGTTCACATAATTTACCTACTATATGACCTTGGACAAATCACTTCTCTGAAAGGTCTTTCATCTGTAAAGTTATGATGCTATGACTTTATCCTATTGAAAATGGGGAAATACTATAGTGCTTTTTTGTAAGATTGACATTACTGGGGTTATATTTTTAGAATATTATCCTTGTAGCTGAATAGAAGATGTATTGGAGACTCAAGAGACTACAGCTTAGGCGACCTTTTAGGAAGCTATTGCATTAATCTAGTCAGGAGGCAAGGAAAAACTGAACTCTTCTGTGGCAGTATGAAGAGAGGAATTGTCAGATTTAAGAGACTTTGCATAGATAGAATTTAAATGATTTGACAACTAATTGAAGGAAGGAGACAAGGTAGATGGTGCAGGAAAATGATTGTGCATGAAAGAATGATACCACTACAAATAGAATTTTTGATGTTAGAAGTTATATTTCTTTGGGAGGGAGGGAAGAAGTAAAAATGAGTTGATTTGGGGGCATATTGACTTAATATGTCAACACATATTTATTAAAAGCTTACTATATTCTAGGCATTGTGTTGAGGATATAAAGAATAGTAAAGATCCTCCTTAACTTCTTTGAGCTCTTATTCTAAAGGGGAGATAATACGTAAATAACAAAGAGACATACTGAATAACTAGGGGCAATCTTCCAGGGCAAAGCACTAGCAGATAAAAAGATGGTTCTCTAGCTAAAACCGCAAGTCAAGATTTCTCATTGAAAACAAAGGAATAGAGTCCAAGAGGGAGGGAGATTAGTTGGGAAGTGGGGCATGTTTACAGAAGGGAGAGTTAAAGGCAGGGGAGTGGATAAAAATTCAAGAGAGCAAAAAAGAGGGGAGAGACAGGTAAAGACGCTTAGTTAATACCTACATTTGTAGGAACAGAAGAGGAGAAGTGTCATACAGATAAGAGGAAAAGTGTCGTAGAAATCATGAGAGAAAAGAGTGTGAAGGAGAGGAAATTCTAAAGGTACAACAGTGCCAAATACTGAAGAATATTTGATAAGAATGAAGACTCAGAAAAGGCTGTTGAATTTCGTGATTAGAAAGTCATCAGGGACTTTCAAGCAAATAGCTTTTGTTGTTGACTGGTAACAGTAAAGATTTTTAAGAAGATTCTTAAATTATTAGAGTTTGAGAGTCTTAGATAGTCTAGTTTAATTACATTATTATACAAATTAGGAAATGCAGCACACACACACCCCAAAAAATGAAATGACTTATTCATTATATAGGTAGTTACTGGTAGAATTGGGACATGAAACCACAGCCTGTGAATTTTTCTTGGTTGAGTGATCTCAACAAGTGGAAAAAATAGAGTACAGGAAAAGACATGTGAGGTTGAAAGAGAAGAGTGGGAAGGAATAAGTATCAGTAATACTTACTGTGCCAGGCACTCTACAAATACTGTCTCATTAGATCTTCTAACAACCCTGTAAGTTAGGTATTATTATCATCCTCTTATTACAAGTGGAGGAAACTGAAGAAAACAGAGGTTAAGTGACTTGCCCAGAGTCATACAATTAGTTCGTGTCTGAAATCAAATTTGAGCTTTAGATCTTCCTGACTTCAAGTCCAGCATTCTATTCACTGTACCAAATAGTTATTTCTAAGCATGTGCAGCTTATTTGTTCAAGAAATTGTGCAACTACAAGGAGGTAAATAGAATAGTAGTTAGAGTGGGTACTATGGATATGAATAGGGCATGGGTAAGGTATGCCTGGCTGTGCCAACACATCTGTTGATGATGTATTCACATATGTAGTGGATGGCAGGGAATAGTGAAAGGGTTTTTTTTTTTTTTAGGATTGAAAGATCTCATTTTTTACTTCAAATGTCATTATTGTATCATATCAATGATCTATCTAATCTATATTGCTTCAAAACTTATCAATTATAAATTCCTTTAAAGTACATCAAGGATTTCTTGGTATTAAAAATAAATATTTTCAGTCATCATCAAATATATTTAAAAGTTATAATGCACTATTTAAGATTAATGCTGATTTAATTTCCTTTTTTCATATTATTATTGTCAGCTTGCATTTCTTCATTTGAGAACTAACATTATATTCTTTGATCATTTATCATTTGTGGAATGGCTCTTATTTGTTTTGATTTTTTTGCATAGTTGAATAATTCCATATATGTTTTAGATATTAAAACTTTAATTGAATTCCACAGTTTCTTATACAATTAATTTTGTCTGTTCTTTTTTTTTATACTGAAATATTTGTGTTTGTAGATGACTGAGTCCACCAAAAACCAAAGCAAATAAACATAAACCTGACTCTTTAAAAATCTACATATTTTTTTTATACCAGAACACAATTTTCTGTGGTTATATATGCCTAAGAAAGCAATGAAGTACACAAATAAGTAATTTATTTACAATTTTTTAAAAAGAAAGACAAACTTCTTAGCATGCTTTAAAAGTATGAATTGTGTATTTAATTGAAGAAACATTCCATTTCACTTTTTCTGTGTAGGAATAATGCATTCTCCCTTATGATTCTATTTTTGTCAAAATAATTAATTTTATTTCTTAGTTTCTTAAAAGAAAATAATACTTAATCCCTGACTCACAAGGAATACTATGCTAAATACTATCAATGTGGCTAATTCTAAAATTCCAGGCTGAACCTAATTGTTTTGAGAAGAAATACATGGACAGTTTTCTGTAACAATGAATGATATTGCTAGAAAAATGTGCTTCTCAGTGACTACAACCAAAGCAAAAGTGGGGAGGGAGGCAGGGAATATAATCATCATAGGGATTGCCATAAGGTAAAATTTTGCTGTGTCAGCAAATCTCTGAGTACAGTTCAATAAAAACTTTGGCATTTTGCATAACCCATTATCAGCACCACACTTTCCTGTATAATTATCAGTGTGCATTTATGGGGCAATATGTCTTCTTGTAGCTTGTCATCTCTATTTTTTTTTTTCACATTTTAACTTGTCTGTAATTGTCACTTATTCAATGCCATCAAAAGGCAGTATTTCCTGATCTTTATCAATTTTACCAATTACTGATGAGAAATTAAGACTTTTTGTTCAACGATCCTGTTATGATTCCCTCCTATCTCTCACATTTTATGTGCAATCTACAGGTATAAATAATCACATGTATCCCACTCAATTCAACCTACAAAGTTTCCATAAATACACCCAAGAAAATCAAATATATCACTTCTTTATTTGGACCTTTGTCTAACTAGGCTCCAATTTGAACTTAGCCCTGATCCACAGGGAAAATTATGCAAATGTGTTCCTTTTTGAGGTTCAGTGGCCCATATAAAATAGTCTAACTTTGTTAAGTCAATGTATAACTTTAGAAAATGGAAAAGTGTGTAATTATCAATGCACTCTATAGAGTAAAGGAGAATTTGTCATTTATGTAATACAGAAGAAGAAAAAAATGACTATTGTGCTCTTGGGCTGAATTAAGAGAGGTATAGTTTACAAAAATATGTATGTAAATTCTCCTAGAGTTTGTTCTAATCAGACCATATTTTGAATATTTTTTTGTTTCTTTGTAGCACCATTATAAGGAAATTTATGAGATGAGGAGCATACAATGATAAAGGGGTTCAAGTTCATGCCATATGTGGACCAATTGAATGTGATGGCATGTTCTAGCTCTCTCTCTCTCTCTCTCTCTCTCTCTCTCTCTCTCTCTCTCTCTCCTAGGCTTAAGCTGACCATAGTCTCTTAAGCCAGGTGAGCAGATTTATGAGTCCAATCAGCTTTCTCTATTCACTCCCCAAATTAGAGGAATTTCCTGGGGAGAAAAGTGAGAAACATTTCTGTGACAGGAATCTACCCCTAATATCCTGCTTTATTTAACAAGACCAATATGGTGCTGCAGGAAAAAAAAAAATCAAGGAAAACTGCTGCTATGGAAGTGATAATCATAGTTTATATGTGTAGGCTACTTTAAAGTTGAAAATCATTTTCACATAAATTATTCTTACTTTACTCTCAATAAGTCTGCAGGGTAGCTAAGGCAGATATTATTACAGTTTTAAAGATAAATAATGTGAGGTTATTTAAGCATGTTACCAAAAGGGCCACATGATTAATAATATCAACAGAATTTCGAGTAGAACTATAATTAAATTCCAAATTTATTAAGCCATATGTGATACTTTCAGGTAAAAAAGAAAACTTTTCCCTTTATTGACACAGACACTTCTGTCCTTCTTTCCCATCTTGGCACAAGTTCCCCTGAATTTGGTCTAGGGTTTAAAAATATGAAAGTATCCACATACATTATTTTATAAATTTATAATAAATTTTGTTCAAATTTAACTGCAACCCAGATGTTTAAGATATGGGTAAATCTTGAATCAATCAATCAACAGACATTTATTAAGTGTCTACTATGTGCCAGGGACTGTGCTAGGTGCTAGAGATACAACAAAAGGTAAAAGATAGTACCAGCTCTGAGGGACCTTATAATCTAATGGAGGAGACAACATGCAAATACATACAGAGCAAGCTTGATACAGGATAACTAGGAAATAATTTACAGAGGGAAGGCACTGGAAGTAAGAGAGTTTGGAGAAAAACAAGTACAAGAAAAGAAAGATAACTACTACCCTTAAGGAGCTTATAATCTAAGAGGGGAAAACCACATAAAAGGAAGCTAAAAAGTGAGGGAAAGTGGGGGTGGGGTGGGGAGTTGTGATAAAACATCAGAGAAGTCCCAAAAGGTTGCAGCCAGATGAGAAATCAGGAGATGTTCTGAGCTGAAGTTTTGTAGCTCTTGGTTCCACCTTCCAATCAGGACAGAGAGTAGTTTTAAGGTGAAGTCCTAAGTCTGATGGGATCTTGGAGAATGATGAGGTTTTCACAATAATGAGCTTCCTGGGACATGATGGAGAAGTCAAAGAAATCACAAATTAGTGCAGTCAGGTGAGAAATGAATATAACTTGAAAATATAGCTTGTGTCTTATTTCCCATTAAGATTCTTATCTTCATTCCAATTCTGCATTACCCATAAAAAACAGTTATAATTTAAGTACATGTATTGCATGAAATAGAAAGATAATAAAACATAGCATTGAACCTCAGCAAATAGCAACTCGTTGCTTAATAAAAGGGTCAGCCATTTCCTTTATCTCTCCTCTACCAGTAGCTTTAATAATGTCTAGTTAGCAACTTCCCTTCAGTTACCCCACAGTTACAGTCTTGACTAGAAAAGAGATCAAATTTTCTCACCAATATCTGCCCAATTTCCTTCTGCCTAGGAGGGTATCCTATTTCTGAATCCCAGGACTAGATTTCCTACCAAAGTGGCTCCTTTGTCATTCTCACTGGCTAATCCTAAGGTGACTCAGTCCTAGAAGGTGTTTCTCCATTATCTCCAGTGGTAGAAGCTTCAAACCACAGATGTCTGAGAAAAGGATAGGGGATCCATTACTTTGTAATATACCACCATACCTCTCATGGTGAGCCATGATGTAGTCTAGCATGGAGCTCCCTTGGTAGTCTCACATCATTGTGTTGCCAAGAATTTCAGGCTTGTTTATGACATGCCTCACTCAGAACAAAAATACTTAACATTCTTGTGTATTTGTGCTTTTCCTTTACTCTCAGCATTCATCTTGTTCACAAAGACATCAAGCTTTATCAAATATGATGTATCTAGATTTTAGAAAGGCAAATTATATTTGAATAACATCTAGGATACAGATGTTAAAGATATACTTATTGAATATAGACTCTGTATTCTGATAGATGATAGACGTGGGTGATATATTGGATAACATCAATAGGGCTCAAAAATAACTCAGTAAAATGAAGCAAAGTGCTAGAATTAAGGATATGGTATTAAGTTCCAGTGAATCAGATCAGAACTAGAGCAACAGTGTGGAGTAGTGAGCCTTGGAATCAAGAAGATATGGGTTTCAAATCCCATCTTAGACACTTAATGCCTATGTGACTTGGATAAGACATTTAACATCTTTGTGCTTCAGTTTCCTCATCTGAAAATGAGGAATGAAGATGGTGGAATTATTAGCCATCAAGGTCACAGATCTAAATCTATTATCCTAGGGGTAAAGGATAAAAATTATAGAAGGGATGACTTAGGGACAAAAATAAAAGAATAGCATTCAAACAATTAGAGTTCTTTAAAATTAGAATAGTTTCCATTAAGAATGAAAAAACAGATGTGAATTTAGCAGGATTGGAAGTGTTACAGAAAAGGTTTAATGATCACATGGCAGGGATGTTACAGAGGAGATTTCTGTATTCAGGTGAGAGGTGAGGAAAAATAAACTTTATGATGTCTTCCAAGTTGAAGACTGTAAAAAGATAAATTCCCTAACTTCAAACATACATGCCCTATGATGTATCAAATTCCTATAAAGAATGTGAATGGAATGCATTATTGTCTTTCCTAATTAAATAATAATGAAGTTCTTTTTTCATTGACCAAATTTACTGAATTTAGGGAGGTGTTATCAGAATTTCTTATTGTTTCCCCAATTCCAGGGTGTCGTTTTCAAATTTTTCCTTGACCAACAATGGTAGTATCGTAATGTCATTGGACTGACTTTAATTAGTTAATAGCAACAAAATTTTAGTTATCTTCAACAATGCATGAAAGCCCAATTTGCAATACCCCATAACAACCATTTGCCTGTTTTAAACCTGTAAGAATAACACAATGGTTCCTAACGTCCTTGTGGTTCCTTATTTTTGGCTCTGGGAAATTTGTTCTAGAGATAAGATCGAGCTCAATAACTGTTGTTCTGAACCCTTGGTTGGGAAAATTCCCAACGTTCAGAGAGAGGGTGGATTTTTTTACCTAACTTTACATACTGCCTGTGCCAAGGTTGGTTGATTATGGAGATAAAGGCTCAAAATATAATAAGTACTTTACTTATATCAATGACTACTTACTTGTATCAATGGTTATAATTCAATGAAGAAATAAGTGAAACATGGTACTTCATTTCTCTAACTGCCCCAGTGTACATGCCTCAAAGAGAATATTAGGCTACTGTCACATCTCCATTTTGTCAATGCAGAGGATAATAGATACTTTTCCCATCCAACTTCTAACATGCAGGGTTGCTCTAGATGGGTTATAGGTAGATGGATCTGCCCTGTAAGGATCCATAGCAATCACATCAAAATTACTTGGCTTAAAAATGCAATACACAATAGTCATATAGATGCCACTATGCACAGATATTTCTCTTGAGAGTTTAGCATTTGAAACATGCCATTCCTGAAAATAGTTGAAAACTGGGGCCCTTTCCTTTAAAAGTTTATATTCTTATGACAGGTAGCTGACAAAGGATAAAGTGCTGGGCCTAGAGTAAGGTATATCTGACTTAAAATCTGGCCTCAGATACTCATTCACTATATGATCCTGGAAAGACAGCCTCTGTTTTTCTCAGTTCCCTCATCCATAAAATATGAATAATAAAAATACCTACCTCCCAGGGTTGCAGTGAGGATAAAACAAGATATTATTTGTAAAAAAAAAAAAAGTACTTACCTGTATGCTTCACATATAACAGGTGCTTTTGTTGTGGTGGTAGTCATGGTGGTCATTGTTGTTGAGGGTGAGGATGAGGAGGATGAAAGTGAATACTTCAAGAACTTTCAAAGAGCCACCATTTTCACCTATATGGGTAGTTCCTTCATCAAGGCAGACACCATCCCCTCCTCTCTACGCAAGTAGTTCACACCTTGGCCACTTCTCTGGCAACGAAACTCTCTGAACTTTCCTTGACCGATTCCTGCATCACCAGAAGACAGTCCAGCACTCAGCTCATACAGGAAGTCTTTCCAGCTTGGTATACTTCTTAGAGGTCTGCATTCCACTGTCACAGAAATTTAGGAACCAAGAATTATCTTTGTGCCTTGATGAAATAGAAGAGTGTAATTTGTGTGGCCTTTGTTCATTTTATAGTCAAAGAGGAGAATGCATAAAGCTGATTTAGAAAATACATGTGCCCAAGTACCAAAATAGCCTTAGTTAGCACATGAGCTTTTGTTTTCCACAAACTTAGTCACTTTATCATGACACTGCCTAACCTTACTCTAACTGAAGCCTGCCCATTGTTCAAAAGGGACAATGGGAGCAGCAATTATGGAAGGCATCAATGGCTAAAAAGTAGCAAATGTTTTTGTGTGGTGCATTGCACAAGGCCAGTGGTCAGAAATTTTTCTGTCATACCCACAAGCAGAAGTCCTAATTGGCACTGTCAAAGAATGGTAGTAATAAGTTATGCTGACAAGACCATGGGAGGAATAGAAAACTGCAAAGATGTCTAATTAAACACTATCTAATGCAGGATAACCTGAGGCTTACAAGCTGTAATTCCTTGAAGGAGAATGGTGTGTAATTTTCTCTTGACCTATAAAATTGCTAACAATTATAATTTTTCATGAAGAAAACTGGCAACTACTCCCTCAAATGTGCACGATATGACATTTGGGAAGTGCAAGTGAAGAATAGGTACCCACTATAGGTGCAGATATAAATTTCTCCTAGGCCAGGATGAAGGTACACAGGCACATACAGAGCTGCCAGTATTTTAAAATGAAATGATGACTTTTTTTGTTCCTGACCCAGTTCTTTGGCAGGAAAAGAGTCATTTCCCTTTGCAGTTCAGTCCTACCCATAACCTCTACTGGGCATACATCTATCTTACCTATCAAAGCCCCTCAGAAAAGGGATAGGGGTAAATGGAGCAAATTATTTGAAAGTGGGGTAGGGATGGGGGTAAAAATTGCTCCTCAAAACAACTGACATTCTATCTACTATCAACTTTTTCTTAATCTTTCATACACGATGGTGTTCAGAACAGGTCTCATAATTTACTATAATTTGTAAATCTTAACAGGAATTCACTTTCTTGTTTTTGTTTCTGTTTTGTTTTTGTTGTTGTTTTGTTTTGTTTTAAGAAACTGTCTCAGAAATTGTACTAAGATTCCAAATTTCTAACATGACTATGACTTAGCAGCTTGTTACATAGGATTTCCTTCGATGATTCTCTGAGCAAATATAACCAAAAGCTCTACTTTAATCTCCAGGGCATTTTTCCTATGTCAATATAATTTTAAAACCCCTTTGTGGTCCTCATGGTGGTGGAACTGGAGAAATCAGGAAATGTAGTCAGATAAAAAGCAACAATCTCAGATTCTAGGTTCATAATGTTAATGTTTTGGAGCCTAAGCATAGCTATTTTTTCATTCAATTTTGTTCAACTTCATTCAATCCATAATTGAAAGAAATGTTAAATTTCAGTTTATTAGTGAAAAAATATCACTTTTTCATTCATTCACTTATTCAACAATTATTTACTGAGTAATCTGCGTTAGAACAATACCTGCTTAATTTGTTCATTCCAACAAAAATTTACAAATTATGAAATATAGCACTGTGCTAAGGGCTGTGGAAGAAGCAAAAATATGTAAGATGCAGGCCAAGTCCAACAATAATTTATAAGATAGATGGATATATATATATATATACATATATATGAAAATTTAAAGTTGTAAGGTCGAACAGGCAGTCCCTAGTTCACCATATTTTGAGTCACACCAAACTGCTAAGGCAGAGAAACAAATTGTCACTTGTGTTTTCATGCTGTGCTTTTGCTAAGAGCATTTATTCTTTGGGGCCCTCTCTCCTTAACCCTTAGTGCTATACAGTTCCTCTCCTAAAGATCTCCCAGAAAACTAGCCTAAGGTATAAACCTATTGAGATCTTTTGACTTTTTTTTTCAGAAATTTAAAGTTTACATTGACACTTTGAATAGCTGTTTAAAAAAAATACAAGTAAAAATATTCATTGGTTATTATGTTGTCTTTTTATAACTGCTTTTTGTATACTTTAAAAAAATGTATTCTTACAGAATACCAGCACACTTAATTTTTCAAGAGGCAAAGCCTGTTGATGATATGCCTTGGCATGGACTCATATTAGAAGTACATAGGAATGCAGAGGCATTAGTTTTCCTAGAGATTAGTGGGAAGGAGATCAAAGAAGGGAGGAGGAAGTTGGCAGGAGAATTTGTGTCCCCCCACCTCAATCATTTAAGATACCTGTTACAGTTCAACAATTCAACTCAGTAAATATTTATTAATTACTATGTACAGGTGCTAGGAATGAAAAAAATAAAACACAAGAACTTTAAACTTATTTTGGGCTGAAATATGATTAAAACATTTAAACAAATAGCCATAGTACAAGTTAGATTATGTTAAGTACATAACAGAGGAAAAATAGAATCTCATGGAAGATTGAAGGAATGAGGATAAAAAGTCTAGCTGGGGGAACTAAGGAATATTGCACAAAGAAGGTTATCACTTGAATTAGACCTTAAAAGGATTTCTTAATCTGGGATCAATGGACAAATTTTTTAAAAAGCATAAAGTCCACCCATAAACTTTAATAGGAAAATAATACATCTTTAACTTCCCTAATTTCTCAGTGAAAAGAGAAAATAATAAATTTAGTTTTTCCTTCATTTATAAATGTGGGCAATAGAGCACAGTATGTTAGCAATACCCATCATTTCCTCACCATTAGAAATCACACCGACATTCCCATGTGATATTACAGTTGTTACATATATTTTAATATATCCTTTGTGTTAGTAACTACTTCAACATTATTACCATTATTAGATTTGTCATTAGATAACAGAAAATACAAGCCTTTGTGTTTACAGGTTGCATTTCAATATATTTGGTTTACTTTATAATCCTATGCATTTTATTTTATTCATTTAAAAACATTATTTTGAGTTCACCGGACTGTCAGAGAGTATGCACAACACACATGTGCACACACACGCTAAACACATACACATATGTGTCCCCTACCTTAAAAGAATAAAAATATTTCATCATTCAGTTGCATTCTATGTTTGCAAGGTTGTAGGATGCCATGTGTGAATAAAAGGGAGAAAGGCAGAACTGTGCTAATGAATGGTGAGCATAGTCCCTCTAGAAAGTAGAGTGCATAAAGATGAATGATATAAAATAAGACTAGAAAGATAACCTGTTGGATTTAGTTTGGGCTTTGAAAGCTAAGGAGTTATGTTTAATTTGTAGGAAATGGGGGACTGAAGATTTTAGAGTAGTTGAGTGACATGTTTAAACCTGTGTATTAGGAAGATTACTTTAGCAATGGCATATTAGAAAAAGAAGTAGGTAATACAGGGAAGCTTATAACATCAATCTTTCAATCAATCAATCTACAAGCATATATTTAGCACCTACTATGAGTTAAGTTCTAGGCAGTATGTAATTCCCCTTGCCCTTCAGTTGCTGTCTACTGTCTGCTAGTAAAGGTGTGGGAGGTTTTAGTATGGGGAGGCAGAAACAAAGTGATTTAAATCACGAATACAGAGAGTTGCAAGAGGTTCAAAAAGAAGGATATACAGATTTGCTGTATTGTTCCTTGTCCAGGTGGGCTGTTAATTGCACTAGCCTTCTATAAAATAAGTCAGCTATAGCCAGGCAAGGTTAGAAATCATTCTCAGTCATAAGAAAATCCACCAAGCTTTCAGAATTTTTATTCCCACTTAATGCCATGCTCCATACTTCCTTGTTTGTGAGTCAAAAAGACCATTGTTTTACTTTTCATTTCAGAGATTCTGCATTTGTATCCATAACCAGATCTAAGAAAAGTGTGAGCCAAATGTCCTATGTATCAGAAATATGTTATTTCAGTCCTTTACCTGCTCAAAGGAGGACCTAAAAAGAGTACATCCTATTATTCTTAAGTCTAGATTGATGCTATATCTAGGGTCTCTTAGGGTGTAAG
The DNA here is from genome assembly GCF_028583685.1 of Petaurus breviceps papuanus. NCBI lineage: Eukaryota > Metazoa > Chordata > Mammalia > Diprotodontia > Petauridae > Petaurus > Petaurus breviceps. The sequence continues at coordinate 17,256,980 of NW_027186492.1, read as the reverse complement.
AGAGATTTGGGATTGTTGTCACTCAGCAGATATTTATTGTTTATTAATCTATCATCTCCTTGTTATTAAATGCTATATTTATTGGTTGATTATATACTGAATAAAACTACTATATACAGAATTCTATTATGTGTAGCTTGTTCCTTGGGAAACTGATGTCATTCTAAAGTCATTTGACTAGTACTCCTTGAAATACAACCTGTTCGAAAGTAGGCAGGTTTAGTCAATGGATGGCTCTGGAAGGTAGGTGCTAACTGTTAGATATGAAAATCCACACCACTCTTAGCCAACCCCCCCCATACACATACACACACATATGTAGTGCTGCCCTATAAAGAAAGATGGAGATAAGAGACAGAGCACAGCATCTACTCAACAACTCATCAATTCAGCTCCAGTGGGGCATATGCAAACCCCCAGAGGCAAATGTAGGATGCCCAGTGAGTATTTATCAGCATCACCTGGTGGTTATACTAGTTCAAAAGATATTATGATTGAAGATAAATGAACAAGGTTTTAATTGGAATATTTGTTGCTGGAATAGAAAGGAAGAAGATAGTTGTAAAATACATTATGAAGGAAGAATCAAAATAATTTGACAGTTGCTTACATGTGACAAGGTGAAAGGGAGGGAAGAGTCAAAGCCAACTATGAAGTTTGGGAATAGGCAACTAGCTAAGTAATGGCTAAAATCGGGAAGTAGGAGAAGGTGCCGGGCTTTGGAGTGAAGATGAGGAGTTTAATTTGGGGAATGCTGAAACTGAGATATCAGAAAGATGAAGATGGTCCTTAAGTAGCTGGTGAATCATAACTAGTTAATACTGTAGAAGAGAAGCAGCTTTTAGAGATAGATTTGACAGTGCTCTGCATGGAAATGGTAGTTGCAGCCATAGAATAAAATGAAGGTACAATCATTACCAGAAAGGGTGGCCAGGGAGGCTATGTCATCACAAGAGAGCCAGATTTCAGTAATAATTAGAAGCTGAAAGGAGTATGACAGGAAAAGATTTATGATGAAGGGAATTTTATTGCCTATGGAACAGGAATTTCAGAGGGCAGTGTAGAAGGGGTAGATGGTGTTTGGTTGAAACTTTAAGGTGCGTTAAGCTTAGAGGATGAGAAAAAAGAATCAGTTGGGGTGGGGGCAATGGCAAATGTTTACATATATAGTTTCAGAATCACTAGAATATGTAGTGTGAGACCAGGTATAAGAATGTTCATTATTGAGTGGAAGGTACTACTCCTCATCCTAGAGGAGGCTAGAGAACAGGCTGGAAACAAGCAGAACAATAGATAGAAGGCAAATGGTTAGATGGTTGGCCTATTTCACTATTCCCCTTACCTCTGGAAACTGTAGATTTGTCAGGAAATTATGCAGTATGAGATAGAAGTCAGACATGCACAGGAGAAAGAAGTCCCATTCCTGAATGACTTCCCTCTTTCTCTTCCCTCAAGGGAAAGGTCCATCAGGAGATGGAAGACCTAAGGTGAAAGTTAAGGTTTCATCTCCCAGCTAGGAGCCAAGGTAAGTATCTGGAGATGGAAGTTACCTTGCACTGGCACAGATGGAAGTCACTCTGCCAACCTGAGGGGATATGAACATCAGGATATGGAAGGCTCAGAATCCGAGAGAATTCACTACAATAAGTCTTTATTAGACATCTAAAATGGTCAAGGCACTGTACCAGGGACTTGTACCAGGCATTAGGTGTATGACCTAGACTCTAACCTCAAGGAAAGGGACAGTCTAAAACATACACACATAACATTAATATGAGTTCAAGAGAGACCTGGGCAAAGAACCATGAAAAATTTGATGTGGGAGAAAACTTTTCACCTGGAAGGAAATGGGATCTACCAGGGGCACAAACTGCGTTGTGTCTTGAAGGAAAGGAGGTACTTCAACATAGAGAGATAAGAGTGTATGGAATTGTATTCCTGTTGTGGGGAATGGAATGAACAAAGACATGGAGATGAGAGGACAAGAACAAAGCATACTAAATAGAATCATTTTGTGGGAATATAGATGAGGTGGAGAATTATGTAATAAGGTCAGAGGTATAGTTTAGTTGTAGATTGAAGAGGATGAAAGTAGGATTGGGGGAGTGTAGGCTCACTGATGAGTTTCTTGGAGAATAATCTTTGTATTTATTGTAACAACCCTGCAATAGTTCTCCTTCAAATTGGAGCCCAGTATTTAAGAGGAATCTTTGTGCATAGTATTCCTAGTCATTTCCATTTCTGAGACTTGAGCCCAGCCTCTCCAAGCCCCAGATTCTTGCACTCACCTTCTCCTTACACTCTAGCCAAAACTAAGACATTCTGAGCTATCACTTTCTCTCCCTTTTACACCATCCAGTTCTTCCACTCCCCATTCCAGGTTTTGATCAACCTTTTCATATTAATAATTCAGAAGGAGGAGCGAGGGCAGCCAGGTAGCACAGCGAGTAAGAGCACTGGCTCCAGTGTTGAGAAGACCAGCAGATCGAATCCCGGGCTCAGACAGCACCCACCCAAAAACACCTGGCCGTGTAACCTTTAAGAAGTTACTTAACCCCAATTGCTTAGAGGTGGCCAGGTGGCTCAGCAAGTAAGAGCACCGGCTCCAGTGTCGTAATGACCTGGATCAAATCTGGGCTCAGATACTCAGCACCAGACCCAGAAATAACTGGCTGTGTAAACTTGAGCAAGTTACTTAACCCGGATTGCTTTAAAAAAAAATAATTCAGAAGGAGAAAAACAATTTTGAAAAACAAAGAAGGAAAGACTGAGAAAGAACAGACCCATTCTTTTCTTTTGCCTTCAAAGAGAGGCAGCAATTGCATTTTGTTGTCATTCACATTTTTTTTGTGGAAGTGACCATGAAAGAGAACAAAGTCCCTCACCAAGGATTCCAGGGGGGAAAAGAACTACAGAGAATTTATAGCCTTGGAGACTCTGAGAAGCCCTGAGGGATTGCCATGTGACTCTCAAAATCTTATTTGCTTTGTCACCTTTTTCTACTTAATTACTACCTTATTGATGTTAATAGATGTTTGTTTTGTTTACTCTGGCAAAACAATTGCTAAAAGGCAATAATAACAAAAAACCATCAACAATAATGATAATAACTCACACTTTACAGATGAAGAAACTGAGGTTTAGAAAAGTTTAGTGATAATTCTTTGACCAGGGTTATATAGCTAGTTAGAGTCAGACCCAGGACTTGACATGTTAAGGCCATGTAAAATATGTAGCAGCTAATGTGAGCAACCCCCTCCATGCCTGAGAAAGCCTTGGACCAGCAAATCTGTGAAAACAGTCTAGCTTTTCTTTATCTTTTAAAAGTTTTGATCAGTTATTGGGGTGACTAACCAAGCTATGCAAGGAATAGGGAACATTGAGGAAATTTTTAGGAGAAACAATGTGGAGAAACTTGCAAACTTCCCAGGTTCTCAATCACATCTATGAAATATGACCTCATTATACTCTTTGGAAGTCTTATGAATTTCTAAAACACAGTAATGGCCCATATTCAAGTATAAGCGTAAAGGCACATTAAAAAGCAAACAAATCTATACTAAAATATTCATAAATGCACTCTCTGGGTAGCAAAGAGCTGGAAACAAAGTAGATACCAATATTTAGAGGAATGTTTAAACCAATCGTAGTTTAAATGTGAGGTCATGGAATGTCATGGAATATTACTGTACCATAAGACAAAAACAAATATTTAGAACTGAAGGAAATATGGGAAGAAAAATTGATATAAAATGAAGTACACAGAATCAGGAAAACAACACACCCAGTCATTATAAATTGATGTCTGTTTTATTCTTTGTTATAAGGGATGGCTTACTGGTGAGGGAAGTCATGGGAAGCATGACATATATCAGAAAGTGAAGCTATGTAAAACCAAAATTGTTCATAAAGATGTTTTGTAAAAGACATATGTAAAACCATCAACATTATCTATTAAAGTAGATAATCTAGGGCTGGCATAGTGACAATAATCTACTGTTCCCAACAAGTCCTTTCAATATTATTCTTTTAACATAAATTCAGCTGGTTGAAGGTAAAATTAAAGCCTTTACTTTTACCAGATCATATCATTATAGCAACATGATTCTACTAATGTAGGTTAGCACTTTATCTACAACTTTGAAAGTTGCCTAGGCCACTCATGATATTCCCAAGTACAATCCAAACAAGATTAAAATATAATTGGAAAACATTTAACAAAATAAATAAAAATAGTAAAATATAAATAATATTGCACTTTTAAACTGAGTCAATATACAGCCCACAGGGATCCTTATATATACTTTACTGACTCTGTCTCTGAGTTCGACACCCATCACTGGCATAAAGATAGTAAGTGACTTTCCCAAGGTCACATTTCCCTAGGTCACACAAGCAATACATGTCAGAAGTGAAAGTTGAATTCATGCTTTCCAGCCTTTAAAGTCAACTCAAGTGACATTTCTTTCATGTATCTTTTCCTTATCCCATAATACCTCCCATACTTTGATATTCAACCTGTGATTTCATAAATGAGTAATACTTCCATAAGTGTAAATAGTAAATCCTTTATAAGGAGATAGCAACTGCGCAATAAATAAATAAGTAAACAAGTGAATAAATAAATGAATGAATGAATAGCTAAATAAATAAAAATAGACAGATAAGGAATTTTTTTTAAGAATTTTTTAAATTGCCTAAGTTCAATCTGGTGATGAGGTTTTTCCCCCTAGGGTAAGGTGGGAAGACAACATATGGAAAGTCTGTCATAGGGCCCAATATTTCTAGCTTTTTTAATTCAACATGAGTTACCTCTGCCCTTTTGGTCATTGATAACCTAAAGCAACCTCTTTTTTAATGACAAAGTATCACCTAGAAATTTTTCTCCTTTTTACTGTATTTATAATATTCTGTGATATATTATTTCTCTGTCATTGTTTTCTAATATGTTGCATTTTTTATGAAGATGTGGGCCATAGCTTATCTAAATTTTATGTTGTTCTCATTACTTAGAAAAGAGCTTTGCACAAGCTTAGTTGAATTGAATTTAACTTCCTCATTTTATATGTGAAGATATGTAGATATATAAATGCATCTTCGTTTTCAAGACCTGGATCTAGAACCCAGGGCTCCTTATCTAGAACACAGGACTCCTACTCAGTTCAAGGTTTTGGGGGTTTTGTTTGTTTTAAATCACACCATAGTTCCTTCTTTGGTTATTTAAATATTGTGTTACATTTATGTTCACTATCCTTATTTCCAGTTTCATTAACTCCAAGAAATACTGAAAAAGCAATAGACAGGTCAATAACTGAAACCATTAGGTTATTTTTCCCCATTAGTCTGACCCTTAATGCTTTTCCAGCAACTGGTTCATCTCTGTCTCTTTTTCATGGCTAATTTAACTTCATATCTGCTGCCACAGATACTATAGTTCATGCTGGGCCTGTTCAGAAATGAAGGAGTTAGCACATTCCTAACCTCTACTATGGTGTTCAGCTTGGGGCCTCAGAGGGGGATATCAATTTCCATCTTTGAAAAACAGGACAACACACCTCTCCTTTTATGAATAAAAAATGAAAACTTAAACTTTTTTTGCTACTTTGGCATCAATGGAATGCTAACTACAATTTTCCAGCATCAGTTAGAGTAATAGAAATGGATTTGGTCCACTGGACAAAACTATCTGCATTTACGTTTAAAAGGCATTGTAGACTATAGTATTTTCAACTCCTCACCAATAAATCAGAAATTCCTACCTTCTTGGTCCAGCTTTCCCTAGTGGATAGCCTGAGGCTAGCTTTTTCCTTCAAAATGAAATGTAGCTTATAGATGCTGCTTAAATATTGGATTAGTATTTTATATGTGGATCTACAAGCCTTGAGGCAATGAGTGCATTTTAAGCAAATCAAAATAAAATTCAGAAGTGTGGCTATTTCATAATGAGAAATAGCATACTGACCTTTGCAAAGGAGAGAAACAGAGGAGTTTGGGGATGGGGGAAGGGGAGAAAAAGACTAGAAATACAAACAAAATTCATTTCCAGCATTATTTTCTTGTTGTTTTCCAACAGTTCAATTTCAACCATCAAAACCTATGGTTAAAATCATAGAATCATGGAAGCATAGATTGATAACTAGATGTGACTGCCACCCCCCACTTTTGTCATCAGCATTTTCCTCTCCCAAAGAATATACCTAACCCCAACCTCTACTACCACAACAATGAGACTATGCCACTAAAACAGTTTCCCATCCAACCTGGGAAACTCTATCACTAAAGGTCCTGTAATCCTCTGGAATTAGGAACAGGAGTGATAGTACCATATTCCAGTATTCAGTGGATTAGTCTTGGGATCTCTGGGGTTTTATTTTTCCCTCCTTTGTTCTACAAATAGATTTGTCATAGGTTCCTGAATTCCTAGTTAAAATTCTATTCCTAGAAAACCAAGACCTGACTATATGAGGTTGGTCACATAGCAGTTAAGTGAGGGAGTTTCTAGACTTCATTCATGTATCTACAAAATGCTGTTGCCGAGGGACAATCTCAAGAGAGATAAGAGAGTGAGTTCCTCAAGCAGAGTGGTGTGCCCCTCAAACCCTGCATCTGGCCTCATTTTTGTCAGTATGAGCCAATAGATAGGACACTAAATTAGAAGTCAAAGGGCTCTGGATTCCATCTGCTTCAGATGTATTTGTGTAAGCCTGGACAAGTAATTCATCTCTCTCAAGTGAACCCAGCAGCAAGTTAAGCATTTATTAAGGGTTTACAATGGACTTGGTACAGTGCTGAAACTGGGCATACAAATACAAGCTTTAATGATAATTCTTGTCCTAAGAAATTTCTTCATAGAAGAAGACCCCTCCCCCCAAAAAGAAGCTGAAAAGCAGGAGGGGGAGGGATACACCACAAGAACATAACACAGTAAGTCCTTAAAATCATGGTCCTGGGAGGCCTCTTAAAAATTCTAGTTTTATAAAGAAACACAATCAGAGGAAGAGCCCACAAGATAAAGGATGTTTACAGTGTGAGAAATCTAGGAGTGGTGTTTTGTGGTGAAAATGTTTCTGTGACACGGTAGTCTAGACACTCCAGAGAGTCAAGCATGAAGCCTGGAGTAGAATGAAGACATGACTCACCTGACCATCTTCCTTAAAATGAAGGTTGTCTTGTCCTCAGTTTCCTCATATGTAAAATGGGTATGTTAACATCTATATTACTTTTCATATGTGGTTTTTGCAAGAAGCAAATTAAAAAATGTGCATTGAAAGCCTCAAAATATAAAACCTTATATAAATGTGAATTATTTGGAGGATATGAAGAACACATCCTATTGAAGTATGCCAGATGTGGAATTTGCACCCTCAACAACTGTATCTAGACTCATGACTCCTGTATTATTTTTCTCTCTAGTAAGGACAATAAAGTAAAAAATTAAAACCAATCTTTTTCACTGATAAAGACAGAGAGTCAATAAAGATTTATTAATTCCTTTCTATATGCTAACACCATTCCCCGCCCTCAAGGAGAACACAATCTTATAGGGGAAGTTGTTGTTCAGTTGTCTCTGAGATTCTTTGTGACCTTGTGAACCATTGTCCACAGGGTTTTCTTGACTGAATTACTGGAGTAGTCTACCATTCCCTTCTCCAATGGATTAAGGCAATCAAGGTTAAGTGACTTTCCCAGGGTCACATAACTAATTAAGTGGCTGAGGCCAGATTTGACCCCAAGTCCAGGGTTCTATCCATTGAATCACCTAGCTGTTGCCAGGCAAATAGGGGAAGACAAAAAGGTAAAAGATACTGAAAAACAGAGAGGGAGGATTGAGGTTACCTGGGTGTTCAAGACGCAGGAGATGGTATGATGACATCCTGTAGGTGTGGTGGAAAATGATCTGAGGAAGTGAGAGTATTAGAGTTGATTTCATCTTGCAGAACAATAAATTTCTAGAAGCAAGTGGAAAATGAGGAGGTGAATGCAGGGCCCCAGGGGCAGGGGATGCTGAGGAGGTATGAGTTTCAGAGGGTATTTAATTTTACAGTATTATTAGTTTCTGAGGATGATAAAAGTATTGCTATTTGGCATTTTCACCTGTTTCTAACTCTTTTCAAGCATATGCAGTACTGAAGTAGTAGATGAATAAGAGGTAACATTCATACAGTATTTACTTAAATTATTTTATTTGAACCCCTGATAATTTTACAAGGTAGGTGCTATAATTATCCCCATTTTGTGGGTGAGGAAAGTAAGACTGAAAGGGGTTAAATCATTTGCACAGGGTCACACAGTTAGTAAGTGACTGGGGCAGGATTCAAACTATGGTCTGTTTTTTTTATTCCTAATCTAGTACTTTGTCCATTCTAGCTGCCTCTTACTGCAGGATAACTCAAGTTTTGCTTGTATTGACAGATATTTGGATCCATTTCTCATTTTCATCTTATGTTTATAGATGGTGCAGGACAAAATCACCACCTCCTCCCATTTCATAGGTGAGGCAGCAGCGACAGAAGGTGAAAGTAATATGCCCAAGATAACACAGGGGGAAAAGATACAATTTGAACCCAGATTCCCTGACTCCAAATCCAGTACTTTTTCCCCTCCTCTATGGAATTATACTAACTACTGTTATAAGGAAAAATCTAAGTGACCACTAGAATGTATCCTTAAGCATAGTAGAGCTGAATATGTAGCTTTTTGTACTCAATTCTTCATGTCAGAAAAGGTTTTAACAATTGAAATTGGAGAGGAGGGCATCTCATAAAAGTAGCCTAGGCAATCTCCTGTATTTCAAATCCTGATGGCATGCCATTTCTCTTGTTGGTCCAGCTTTAATGATGTTTCCTGCTGACCCTCTTGTGTGAAAACCATGCTGGGAAGCGTGGCTTTGATAGCAGTGTTTACATGAATGTTTGATAAGCATCTGTCAGCCCTTAGCACTCTACAAGTCTATGAACACAAAAGACAGCTATGGAGTCCCAGAGCTTTTGTCACCTGAAAACATAATCTGGTGTGTTCTCTGAATTTCAAATCAACATAGAGATTGTTCTCTTTGTAGCTTCGATTGTAATTTATGTATTATTTACTCCAGGACTGTAAGTAATGAGGAGGAAAGACAATTACCTTTTTTTCCCCCTGAAAAGGTTTTTTGAGCATGAAGGGTTGAACTCTTTTAATGCCTACTTACCTCCCCTTGATTCCATTGGATAAAAAACAACAAAGAGATTATAGCAGATTTGATGGTCTCTCAGTTTAGAGAATATCATTGTCTATTTTTGGAGCAATTCAGTATACTCTTGATCTTTCATTGGGAAGGTCTTACATAGAGATCACCATATATATTTGCAAATAGAAATAATTCCCTCTATTTTGCACATCTATATTAAAGCAATATACAGAAATCCCCCCGGTAATGAACACTCGATGGGCAATTTACAGAGGTTAACTTTTGGTACTTTTGAATACTGACTATACCACTCACTGCCTCTGTAACCTTGGGCAAATTATTTAATGTATCTGAATTTTCCTTATCTATAACACATGACAATTGCACTAGATTCTTCTAGCATTAAATGTTTGATAACTATATAACTGTATGATTCTATATAAATGGCATTAGATGGACATCTAATGAACATTCCTTCTCGACTCTTATAGAAGGCTTTGATGGTTACCTAGATCTAAAATGGTGAGCCTTGATCTAGATATAGGTATGGTATGGAAAGGGTGACTAACAAATTTTAAATGAAAAAAAATCAAGAAAAAAATTATCAATATAATATTCCCCATTATCCAGAAAGACTGAGAGATTAAATGATTTACTCACAGTCACCCAGGCTCTGACCTCTGGAAAATCACTTCCTTTCAGCTAACTGTCTCTGTTTCCTCATCCTTAAAAGAGGGTAAATGGAGAGGCACACCTCATCAAACACTAGACAGATTTAGTTTCCAAGACAAATGATGAATTTACCCTCTTCCTGGTGAGGTGGCAGACAGGAATCATATACCTACACCAAGTGAGAGCCAGGACTCAGGATAATTTGCAGGGAACAACTGAAGAAGAATTGCAATGGATGGCCTGCCCTTAATTCTGTTCAGATTTTATGGTGTCACTCATTACCTTCCCTAGTCACTCTTTACTGTTCTCAACAGGAAGTCATTCGGCTTTATATTTTAAAAAGAGTACAGCCTACATAAGACTCAAATCTAAATTACTCTCTGATATTAAATTGGGGATTAAGCAAACCATTCCTACAAGCCACTGAAGGCCCTGTGGCTGTAATTAATAAACAGCTTCTGAGCAAGAAGCAAGGGCTAACATACTTTCTAAAGCTCCTAATTTGTTTCTTGAAAGAAATGTTCACACCAGAAGAATATGGCTGAATATATGCTCAAAGTCTTTGTTTTATTATAAATCTTTGCTGATTTGAGCCAGTTAGTGTAACAATGTGTCTGAATTAATGACATGTATAAATTTCTGAATCATTTCAAAAATAAAGATATTTTGTTTTAAAAGGAGTGAATGGCACCTTGGGATTTATAGTATGGGAGGACAAATATTCCCTTTTTAGCCTTGAAAATCATTTAGGAAAATCTTGATGTTTGAGCTAAAATATTCACTTGAGACATGCCCTGGAGTTCTTCAAGAGTCATACAGTCTTCAAGGGCAGAGGAAGAAGGTCCAAAGAGGGGCTCAAGAGCTGAGCTGGGAAGAAGCAGTGGCACCAGGGTAACAAGTGAGAGGGGAAAGAAAAAAAAAAGTTTAGTTTCAGGAGAGAAAGGACAGATCCAAGGAGAGGTACTTGGTCCTATGGGCATCTCTGAACAAAAGGCTCAAGCAGAAGCGTCTATCTTTATTCATTTATTCTCTATCTGGGAAAAGTTTGCCCTATCTCTTTATATCCTCTCCTCCTCCCTCATTCTCTTTCCTATACATCTCCATTAACAGGTACTATAAAAAAATTCTAATCATTTATTCACTCCAACCTGTTTGGTAACTTCAAAATTTAGTTCAGATATAAGGAGGACAGAGATTAATTAGTGAGATAAAAAACTTAAATTAGGTCAGAAAGTCAAACCTCACCTAAATTATAGGGTTTTTCCTAACTGGAGGTTCTAAGACGTTGTGAACGTTCTCTTAACTTTTTATTTTATATAAATTCCAGAAAGCCTCGAGAAAGAGAAACACTTCAACTAAAAAGGTCCTATTTCCCCTAGGTTAAAGAAAAACAAAAACGAATCATTGTAGCAGGTTATGGCTGATTATATTTCCAAAGGTGAAGAATTTAAGAAGATATTTGGGGTATAAGCCCTACATCCATGCCCTCCACTGTGATACCCACCTTTGTATTATTGACTATAGTGTGTGTTTGTGTACATGTGCACATATGAGGCAGTATTGCATAATGGTTAAAGAATCAGCCTTGGAGTCAGCACTATTTGGGTGAAATACAGCCTGTGGGATAATTGGCTTGATGACTCTAGGCAAGTCATTTGACATCTCAAAAAATTAAGTAACTTTCTAAATCCAAGAAAATAAACAGCGGAAGTATTGTGCCTATACTGATAGAGTTGGTAAGCCAGCTTCTTTTCAAGGGAACTCCCTATATAGATGAAATCACAGTGACTAGAGCATAGTAGGTTCTTATCTATCTATCTATCATCTATCTATCTATCTATCTATCTATCTATCTATCTATCTATCTATCTATCTATCTATCATCTATCTGTGTGTATTTGTTATTCTATCAACAAGCACTAAATTTAATTAAAAATCATATTTCATTTCGAATTATACAATAATTCAGAGGTTTCACCAATTTTCATAGATCTTTCCATTAATTAGTCCAACTCAGAAAGGACTGGGGTGCATGAGGGAGAGCAGATATATGTGGGTCTGGGGTGGGGAGACACAGAAACAAGGACAGATACAAAAAGAAACAGAGAGTTGCGAAGTCAAGGTCATGAGTCTATATAGGACATAGTGGTTTACAAATGGTCTACTTCCCAGACAACACAAACATGGTTATCAAGTCTGTGTGATTAGGACTTGGAGGCAGAGAGTCCTTGAGTACTTTGCTTTAGGTAGCTTGTCTAGTAAGTGATAAAGACTAGACTTGAACCCAAGTCTTTTGACTCCAAGAATCTTTGTTACAACATTCTTGAATAATGAACGATTTGTAATTGGAACATAGTATTGAATGTCACTGGATTTCAAAAGCCTGTAAAACATTTTGAAAGGTGAAAGAAAACGATTTGTTCTTGTAAATGGCAAAGACATTTACAATTCAATCATGTTTAAATCATGAATTTTCTTAATATTTTGTATCAGATGGTTCAAAAGTATACAAGCTTCTGTTTGAATTGACACAAATTATCCGGGCCTGAATTCAACAGGTTTTGCCACTCTACTTGCATAATATTTAAGTGAGTAAATGTTTTCATAGGAATTATTTTATATCCAATGTTTATCTCCCCCTAAATGTTCAAAGATCTCAATGAATATTTTCAATTGAATACACAGGAATCTAAAGAGTTAACTTACAATTTTTAAAATTTCAAGGTTTGCTCTTTAAGGCATGTTTCTTTAATTCTTTTTAATCAGCTAAGAAAACATGTTTGTTTCTAACCACAAGGCTAATAATTTATGTATAAACTGTGTATTTTTCTAATACCAGTTCAAGGGTTTTTTTTTTCTTTTTTCGCCCCTGTTCATTAAAGTACATACAGATAAACACACAGGAGGAGATTTTAAATATTCTGTATTCTTTTCCCTAAAGAAACAAAGAGTAAAATGCTAAATATTTGCTATGGGTTTTTTTTGAAAGCTGTGAAATAAATTGTGCATGATATACCATAAAACTTGCTTAGGGTAATACATTTCAGAAACAGATAACTTCTATTAACAATGTGATTCTATATCTATGTAATCTATCTCTAAATTTTCCCAGTCATCATACTACGCCTGCCGATATCATCATGAGGTCAACATCCTACTAATAAGTTTCTCTAACTTTACTAGATTAGTTCTTGTATGAGTTGCTATCATTTGGCTCACTTTGACTCCAAGGTCTATCTAGCTTGTCAAGACCTACGATAACTTGTGCCTCACGAGCATAGCAGCCCTTGGGAACAAGTGGGTTAATTCTATAGTACAACAGGGTAGGACTTTTGTGTTTATTCAGGCATATCTAATTTTATTGCACTTCACTTAAGTGTTTTTTATGTAAAGTGCATTACAGATTGAAGGTTTGTAACAACCCTGAGTAAAGCAAATTTATTTCTCCAACAACATGTGCTCATATCATGTTTCTATGTTACATTTTGGTAATTCTTGCAATATTTCAAACTTTTTCATAATTATTATATCTGTTATGGAGCTCTATGATCAGTGATCTTTGATATTATTACAATTATTTTGGTAGTGCGACTAACTGAGTCCATTTAAGACAGTGAACTTAATAAATGTGTGTTCTGACTGCTCCACCAACCTGCAGTCCCCATGTCTCCCTCCCTCTCCCAAGGAGTCCTTATTCTTTGAGATAAAACAATATGGAACCTAGTCCAATTAATAACTCTACAATGGTCTTTAAGTGCTCAAGTGAAAGGAAGAGTCCATCAATGTGGCACCTGTCATTGCTGTCTCATTTTAAGTAATTGCCACAGCCACCCCGACCTTCAGTAACCACCACCCTGATTATCCAACTGCTATCAACATTGAAGCAAGACCCTTTACCAGGAAAAAGATTAAGATTCACTAAAGACTCAGAGAATAGCATTTTTTAGCAATAAAGTATATATTTTTTAATTAAGGTATGTACTTTATTTAGATATAACATTGTTTCACACTTAATGGACTACAGTATAATGTAAAAATAACTTTATACAGAAAACCAAAAAATTCATAAAACTCACTTTTACTGTGATATTTGCTTTATTGTGGTGGTCTGGAACCACACTTGCAATCTCTTTGAGGAAGTACTTTAATAAGGATTCCACATTCTCTTAAAACTTAAAATTGAGGGTTTTTCAAAGAGTAGTGTTGAAACCCAGGTTAAGCATGTGCAGACTAATGAAGAATTGAAAAATAGTTGACTGTTATCCAAGAGTTGTATGATAGAAAAAGAAGGTGAGTTGGTTATGTGACAAAAGTGAAGCATGAGCAACAAATAGTCTATACATACCACTGAGTAAGTTAGAGACCTTGAAGAAGGATTCAGTGGATGGACTTGCCCTTTAGTACTGATGAAAGGACCTAGCATGAAAGGATATGGATGGGTTTTGATCTGTCCTGCTAGAGGGAGTACCCACATTAGTAAGATTGCAGAGCAATCAAAGTATGAATCAAATAACAAGAAAGGATTTGATACTCTTACCTTCTAACTCCATTGGTAACAGATAGATCTAGTAAGAAAGGAAGTAAAAAAGTATTTATTAAGTACCTGCTACGTGCCAAGGGCTATGCCAAGTGCTTTTACAATCCTCACAACCTAGGGAAGAAGCTGCTATTATTATCTCCATTTTAAAACTGAAGAAACTGAGACAAACAGATTAAACAACTCATCCAAATTCTGAATTCAGGTTTCCTGGCTTCACGTCCAATATTCTATTAATTGAGCCTCACATACATATATTTATAAATTCAGTGCAATTGAGGTTGGGTGAAATTATTAAAAACTGGTGGGAGGAGAAAAGGTCTATTGTAGGAAGTGCCATCTGAGTCGACCTTTCAAAGAATCTGAGGAAGCTTAGAGACAAAGGTAAGAAGGAAGTTTAATTCAGGCAAAGGGGACAGATAGCCTTTGCAAAAAGCAAAGAGGCAGAATATGGACAAGTGACATTCTCTTGTGAGAAAGTGGTAGAGGTGATACATGAGTATTACCTATCCATACCTTCCTTGTGATTCCCATTTTCTGACAATAACTAGTCATAGATGCAAGTAGAACAACGTTTATTCTCCAAATCAGCAGGAAATATTCTAATGCAATGATTTAATCCCCCTTTTTCTATTGCTTTTTATAGACCTAATCCCATCTACTTTTCTTGTACGCTAAGAACATGACAGGACAGGAAAGATTTCTCTACACCCCAGGGAGTGGATACAGAGAATTTCATACAAATTATAGGCTATTCAAGTTGTGAGTAAAGGAAAATATGGAACCAACTGTCACATCATCATTGTGTGCAGTGCAGAGATGGGGTGGGGGGAAGGGAGAAGAGGTGTTCTTTGACTGTGCAACTTGAGTAAGAGAAGTTAGAAATCAGCAGGCCTGGATTCTGAATTTTTATAACTTGACAGAACTAATTTGCCAAGCTTCTGTGTCAACTCCTCTCTGTCCTCCATTAAACTGTGAACTCCATGTGTGCCAGAACATTTTTTTTCACCCAACTCTGTTACCCCATCACTTAGCACAGTGCCTCACATACAGTAGTCACTTACTAAATGTTAACTGACTAACTGACTGAATGAATTTTTCTTCCTCTCTTCTATATCCCACTACCACCAACCTAATATTGATCCTCATTATCAACCACCTGGAATTTCACATAAATTTACACAAAAGTCTTCTCATTGTCACTTGGAAAAGGCAGAATGATATAGTAGAAGAAATCTTGGGTTTGGGATCGATGAGTCTTTAATCATTTCTGAATATATTTATTACTAGTTATGTGTCCTTACACTAGACAAAACCTTTTTGAGCTTTAGTTTCCCCATATACAAACTAATGGAGACCTACGAAACCTCTAAGTTTCCTTCAAGACCAATTGATTAAGTTCTTTTTCTCTTTGTTATGGATGAATGTGTTTAAAGATATACTGCATCCTAAATTACTTGGTCTGTTATCTTATTATCATTTTATTTGATAAAAATTCTTTATTGCTTCTTTTATTTATTCTTCAGCCCTCTCATTCTTTTGTTGTTGTTCATTCATGTCTGACTGCGACTGCATTTGGGATCTTAGTGAAGATACTGAAGTGGTTTGCCATTTCCTTCTCCAGCTCATTTTACAGATGAGGAAACTGAGGTAAATGGGTTTAAGTGACTTGCCCAGGGTCACACAGTTATTAAGTGTCTGAAGTCAGATTTGAAGTCAGGATGATGAACCTTCCTGATTCCAGGCCTTGGCACTCTATCCATTTTACCATCTAGCTTTCCTCTCTCATTCTTAATATTATATTATTTAGTATCCATGTAAACCTGAATCCTTTTCTTCAAATCCCCCTTATTATATGTGTGTGTGTGATTATTTGATGTATTTTGTTTGTTTGCTTGCTTTTTGGAGGAGGGAAGGTAGGGCAATTTGGGTTAATTGTGACTCACCCAAGGTCACACAGCTAGTTTTTGTTTTAAGTATCTGAGGCCAGATTTGAACTCAGGTCCTCCTGACTCCAGGGCCAGTGCTCTATTTATTTTGCTACCTAGCCACCCCCTATCTGATGTATTTCTAGATCAAAATGTGTGGATGGGTGTTTTCAGTCCTCTTCTATCCATCTCAGAAACATTAGGTTCTGCTGATACCTACTCACTCCATGTTAGCCTTCTTTTCCTTTGTTTAAACCCCTAAATTCCCTTTGAAGGCATTAAGCTTCTAAAATGACATTTCTACCTCACTTCTCATCTCCACCCTCCATAAAAATCCTAGCATTACATCATCACACAGGTTTTTCCAGTTGCTAAAATAAATTTGCCTTTCTAGGTCACTTTGGACTCGTATTTATATTTCAGAATTTTTAATAGTTTTTTCATTAGAAATGTTTGAAAGTCCTCTTTTTCCATTAACATTCTTTATTTTGTGGAGTTGTGTGTTTTATTTTTCTTTGTAGGATTATATTTAGCTTTGCAATAATCTCTAGTTGTAATTTGGTCCCAATCGTCTTCCCTCCATTCTTTACGTAGACCAAACCTAGATCCTTGGGTCTAACCCTTCTCATTCTCCTTCCAATATCTCCTTCTTACTCATGCCTACATAATTAAAATTTGACTTGCTTATTAATATTCTACCCCCTCTCACTTAAACTCTTCCTCTGTATAAACCCAGTTCTTTCTTTACCTCTTTGTATGAATATGTTATATATTTTTTTTTCTTGGTTCAAATAAGAATGGGGCCTTTTACCTCATCTTCATGCTTGTATAACCTCCTTGTGTTAGGCCCTCATTATGAGAAATAGTAAGATGTCCTCGCATGCTCCTAATTTATTTCATAATACATTCCTTTTCTATTCCCTTTATTTAAAATATATGCTATTATTGTTGTTGTTGAGTCTTTTTCAGTCATATCCAACTCTTCATGACCCCACTGTGGTTTTCTTGGCAAAGATACTGAAGTGGTTTGACATTTTCTTCTCCAATTCATTTTACAGATGAGAAAACTGAGGCAAACAGGGTTAAGTGACTTGACCAGCGTTACACTGCCAGTAAGTGTTTGAGTTTAGATTTGAAACCAGTTCTTCCTGACTCCAGGCCCTGCACTCTCCACTGTGCCACCCAGATTCCCTTTTAAATAAATACACTCTTAAGTTTTTTTGTTTTTTTTTTTTTTGTAGTTCTTTTACCCCCTCCACTTTTAAAAATGACAGAATTAAAGAAACTATAGCACATACTCATCCTCATCCCCAACTGGACATACACACTTGATCACCATTTTGCCACTTAATGTTCTTAAACATGGCTATCTTAACCTGTTTCTCATTTCTTCTGATTATAGGCAAAGACTATGCCCAGCTCTAGTTTTCTCACTAAGAAGGCTTTTTGTTCTATCATTTTTCAGTCTTGTCTGAATTTTGTGATCCCATTTGGCGTTTTCTTAACAAGGATATTGAAGTGCTTTGCCATTTCCTTCTCCAGTTCATTTTTACAGATAAGGAGACTGAGACAAACAGGATTAAATGACTTGCCTAGGGTCACATAGGTAATAAATATCTGAGCTGGGATTTAAATTCAGGAAGATGATCTTCCTGACTCCAGGCCTGGTGCTCTATTCACTGTGCCACCTTGCTGCCCCTGAAGGCTTGCATGCTATCAATTCTTTTGCCCTTTAATTGGTTCAGCATTGCAGAATAAATAATTCCTCCCTACAGGTCTTTTTTATTTGATTCCTTGAATATCCTAATTCAGACTTTCCTTTCTCATATTTGCTTCACATGTGAGCTTGACTATTATGACTTTTCACCCAATCACTTTATTCCTAATTTTTTAGAGCATTTTTCTTTGAACTAGTTACTCCGGCATCTGGTAGTCACATTTCTAAATATGTTAAATTTAGGTTTTCTTTCAAGTAAAGATTGTGTCCATTTTTAATGGACATCTAATTTCAATACTTCAAGGCAGCTTTTAATAATTTCTTGAAATTTGGAATCCAATCTTTTGTTATATTACACTATTTGGGAATCTGATGATTCTCAAAATTATCTTTTTCATTTTTATTTACATGTCAGTGATTTAGATTTTAGTAGATGGTAGATGTACTTCACTTGTTCTAATATTTCATGTTGTTGAATTATTTTTTAGTTTTGTTTGTCTTTTTCTATTTTTCAGAATTTATACTACTTGTGTAAGTTAATTTTTTACCTTCTGTTTGGAATGTTCATCATCTCTAGGTTTCCATCAAAAGCTCTAATTTCATTCTTTTTTCTAAAAATTCTTTCCCCATTTCTTTAATCCATTATTGGAAGCCTTGTGGTGAATTGTTTCTTTCTTCTTGGTTTCTATTTGAAACATTTCAAAATTATTTTATTGTTCTGAAATTTTATCTGGAGATTCTCTAAACCCCTTGTATTTTTTCATAGTATTATGAATTTTATTTTCTTTGCTTATGTCTTTAGCGTCTTCAGTAGGAATGGCTGGTTAAAAACAAAAACAAAAAACTCTCCCCCTCATTTTTTTTCTTTTCTTTTTGTTTTCTATTGCTGATTGTATTTTGAGCTTCTTTTTGTTCTAGAATTTCTGTGGTTATGGTTACTCTAGTCCTCAGTACAAGACACCACATGATAGAGGAGGTTTGAAAGTAGTCATATTTAGCATTTACTCCTCTGTCTAAGAGTCAGTTAGTAGGCCTGGGTGATAAGACCTGGCAATGTTTCCTTCAATGATCTTTATCTGAATCACCCAGTTGGAGACAGTGATCCTGGATGGAATGATTCAACCTGGAGCCTAGTCACTGTGCCCCTTTCCCTCTGGCAGTCCAAGTATAGCTGAGTTGGAGTTATAGTGGTCCCTGAGCCCTGACCTTATACTACATTAATAGACTGGAGAAAATGAAACACAGTGAGCCTGGAATGACCTGGTTTTGATGAATCCACATTGTCTCTTCACAATGACAGTTTCCTTTCATTGATGTTAACTAACCATTTCTTGGATTATTTATTTTTTCATTTTCATAGGAATCTAAGTCAAGCCCACTGGCTTTTCAAGCTCTTTTATTTTCCTTTAAAAAAAATTGATGTGAGTTTTCCTTTTCCAACCTTGTGGTACCTCTCCCATTTTCTACTATCTTTCAAATATGACTGACGATGGCTCAACAATCTGTTCTTTCAATATCCAAGAATGTAATTCATTGAAGCCAGGTCACTTGAATACATTAGAGGTAGGGACTGTATTACTACCTTCTTGCTTATCTTAAATTCCTTATTAAAGCTTTTTACGCCTTCCAGTAGAAATATCATTATCTTTAACAGAGAAAGCAAAAGCAAAATAATTAATTGAAAAACTGCCTTCTCTTTGTTTTCAGTTATCATCATCTTATCCATCTGAAAAAAAGATCTTATCTCTAATTTTATCCCATATTTTTGCCACTATAACTTTTTAAAAAGTTATTTATGTTGACTTTAATTTCCCTTACCAGCTTTAGCTTATTCTGATAGCATTCCTACACTATACTTACAGAAGCATGCTAAAATCCACTATTCATACTCTGTTATCTATGATTGCTTCCATGCTTTGTACATTTTTTTCTTTTAATCTAATTTAATTCCTGTGTTGCTTGTGCATTCCTGGGGCAGCTAGGTGGTGCAGTAAATAAAGCACAGGCCCTGGAGTCAGGAGGACCTGGTTTCGGATCCAGCCTCAGATGCTTAACACAAAAAAAATAGCCGTGTGACCGTGGGCAAGTCACTTAACCCCAAAATGCCTTCCAAAGAGCAAAAAAAAAAAGTTTAATTCCTAAGTATCTCCTAGCCCTTAGGCATGGGCATACATGCCCTGCAGAATTTAAGTCCACGAAAGCCTACTCATATGACCTATTAACCCTTTAAAATCTGCTTTTCTATCATCTAGGCTATATGTCAGACAACACTTGAACTTCCATTCCCTTTGTATTACAAATTCTAGGAGAAAATGGTCACTTCCTTCCAGGGTTCCCATCATTTCCCCTCCCAGAACCAGTCCCCACCTATTAGGGACAAATAGATTCAGAATAGAATTTATCCCTATTTGTTCATAATATATTTAAAGGATGAAATTATATTTAAAGCAAGTAATATAATTATTATTTTTTCTGATTTTGGCCTTGAGAGAGCTGCAGTAAATATCTGAATACTCAAAAGTTGCCAACAGTACAGTATCATGGTTTTGTTGGTGGTAGTGATTGTCCTTTGTTCTTGAAGAGAATCAAAATGATATTACTATGTTAGAGTCAAGTTATTCTGTGTCTGACTGTGGCTGATGAGATCAATATGAGTTTGGAATGCTCTACCACAAGTCTGACACAAGTAGTCCATTGGAATATTTGGGGTGAATTTCTGTAAGTTTGTGCATCAGATGTTTCTTTTGAGCTACTTCAATTCTGATTTGCTGGTAGTGCACAGCACCTTCTCTGATGAGAGCGCACCATGCTGGGTTGTCCTCTGCCAACATCTCCCGTGTCATGCAATCTATTAAAAGTACTTCAGAGAGAATGTGAGAGTGTCCTTGTATTGCTTCTTTGGACCAGCATGTGAGCACTTGCCTTGTGTGAGTTCTCCATAAAATAATCTTTTTGGCAAGCATATATTTGGCATTTGAGCAACATAGCCAGTCCATAGGAGTGGGGTTCTCTGAAATAAAATTTGAATGTTTGGTAGTTTAACTTCAGAAAGGACCTCAGTGTACAGTACCTTATCCTGCCAGATGGTCTTCAGAATCTTCATAAGACAATTTAAATGTAGGTGATTCAGTTTCCTGGTATGGCACTGGTATACTGTTCAGGTTTCACAGGCATACAACAATGCTTTTGTTCCAAGCTTGTGATACAATACCTAAAGTCAAGCTCTGCCCCTTTCTGCAAAACCCCTCCTGAGATGGAGTGACTAAGTCCAGGATTTACCCCTTCTGGAGAAGTCTTGGATGAGTTAAAGAATCTGGGAAGTAAGGTCTTCTGAATGGGCAAACTAATGGGAGGATCAATTCTTTGAACTTTGTTTTCTTATAATTCTTTTCTGGGGTACAGAGGAAAGAAGTAAGACCCCTCTGGAGTTGCTAAGATGCAAAATTAATAATGATCTTTTCTCCTCTCTTCTCTTTTCTCTTGTATTCTCTCCTTTCCTCTCTTACACTCCTCTTATCTCTCCTCTTCTGTTTTCCTCTCCTTGCCTCTCTCCTTTTCTTGCATTCCCTGTGCCTCTTGTTTTATCTTGCCTCGTTATGCTTCCTAAGGTAATGAGGAAAAGAGAGGGAGGAAAGAAGGAAGAAGGGAGGGAAGGAGAGAGGGAGAGAGAGAGAGAGAGAGAGAGAGAGAGAGAGAGAGAGAGAGAGAGAGAGAGAGAGAGAGAGAGAACAAGAACTGAGATCCTTTCCCACTACCATCTTTCCCAGGAGTTAAATTCCCCCAAATCTTTCAAACTTCTAGATATCTAAAAGGAAATAATAAAGGGTCCACATCTGGGAAAACACTTTGCCTAAACTCTAGTAGAAAGTTAGATATAAGAGAGTCAATAACAATCATTTGTTGATTTTAATATGGATCAACAAACAATGGTATTCAGGAGCCAGGAAAAGACATCCCTTCAATTTCACATTTCTCTGTAACAGAATTATGCTCACTGTCAGACACATAGGTTTTTGTACACATCTTGCCAGGTAGTAGTTAATATTCAATTAGGAACAAAAATGAGATTGGGGAGAGAAGCAGGGTTGTTTGTTTCTTTACTCTCTAACAGTGGAACACTTAGAAGATTGTAGTTAGTTTGTGCCATTACATTTCCTACACTACCTTTTCTCTAAAGACAGTCTGATTCCTAGGGTACAAAATGTTTCCCTTTAAACCATCTCACCATTTATAGTACTTATGAGGGGATTCACTACACTTAAGTCCTTCAAAGGAGTCGAATTCAATACCCCAGGGCCAGGTCAGCAACAAAGCTTCCCAAACCATCATCAGGGGCTTTTAAGGATGAACAACTGCACCCCAGGAGGTGAAATGCGAATCCAGCCCTTTAAACTCATTTACTTTAATTGCATAACATTTTTAAATACCACACACCAGTAAGAAGCAGGTGGAGCAGCAGGTACAATGTGACATTCTGCCAATAATGGCATCAGGAAAACACAGCCCCTCACAGAGGCAAGGAGCAAAAGACAGGGCAAGAAGAACTCCTCTGAGCTGAATGTCTATTTCATCCTGTAATTGCAGTGGAGGACATATTTCCAAGGCAATCCAGACCTAAGGGGTTTTATTCATTTTTAGTTACTGCCATTTTTTAACAAGGGAAAGGACCTCAGAAATAGGCTATCTGTCCAAATGCAGCCAAGTCTTGTCCCTGTTCTCACCTCTGCAATATATTTCCATATCAAGCAGTCAGAGGGAAAAGTGCATCATGAAGAAATTGTTTTGTTTCCATTCTTCTGTCAAGACAGTATCTTAAAATCATACCATGTCCAGTCTGACATGGCACATTTTAATTCTGGATGTTGATTTCTTGATACAGGGTGATGATTTCAAGGTAGGATATTGAAGATAAGTCGGGGCATGAATGAACATAACTGAAATTACCTGTCCACATCCAAACAAGATTCCCATCTTATCCCTTCACTACCTCTTTCCAGAACTGGGTAGACATCCTGAGACAACAGTGGCTTAATGAAACTGAACACTTACATAGTATGTACAGGTTCCAGGGCTTCTTAAACATTCTCCATAAAAGATCTGCTGGCAGTGCGTGGCCGAGGGCATGTTCAGAGCAAAGTGCACATGCTGTGTGTTCAGAACCAAGACTGCAGTGAAGTTGTGTGATGCGACACAGGTAAGTGCTGCCAGAAATACCTTAGATTCATTATGTATTTGATTGTTAATTAATTTTGGGTCTTGACCTTTCAGAAACTTCTTACCATTGACAAATTTTTCATAACCCCATATGGAGTGTGACCCACAGTTTAAGAAGCAATGGTCAGAGACCACAGAGGACTTTGTGGGTGATTTTTTGGACTCCTTGAGATCAGGAATGGTATTTTGTTGTTATTGTTATTTGTGTTTAATCTTATTGTTTAATCTTCTTCATATTCCCAGTGTTTACCATAGTGCACACAAACATTAAAAATATGTGTGCAGAATTTTTTTTAATTTAAAGAAATAATAAGATTGATGACACATGCTGTCTCTTCCCCTGCCAAAATCAGGCACTTGCTTTGAAAATGTGAATGGATTTGGAATCTTACCAGGATGGGCACTTCCTCCAACCCTGAATATTTTTTTAATCTCCCTTCAGATCTATATTCTCTAGGTAGTTTCCTCATCTGTAAAATGAGAAGGTTGGATTATATGGCCTCTGAGATCATATTGAGCTTTCCAGCTTTAGATCTGTAATCCTACCTTTCTGTTCAATTCTTGTTCTTGTCTTTCTAAAGCTCCTTCTAATAGCCTCTACCCCATGCAAATCAGGTTTTCTCCTTTTTCTTTTAATATTTATTGGGCACCAGTGCAAGACTTGGATTATCTGTCTGCTTCTCCCACTCATGATTCATGACTGGCTTTATTTTTCTTTTGCAGCAAGTTGATACACTAATGATGGAAAAGAACTACTTCTATATCATTATTTTCACCATAAATGCAACTAAAAAAGTTGCAAGAAATAGAAAAAAATGGCCTATATTTTCTTCTGGTAGAAGTGAACAACAACAATTATATCAATGGTATTATTGCTGCATTATTTTCTGTTGTGTCCAATTCACTGTGACCCCATTTGGAGTTTTCTTGGCAAGGACATTGGTGTGGTTTGCTATTTCTTTCTCTAGTTCATTTTACAGATGAGCAAATGGAGGCAGACAAGATTAAGTGACTTGCCCAGGGTCACATAGCTAAGTATCTGAGGCTGTATGTGAACTCAGGAAAATGGGTCTTTCTCACTCCAGGCCCAGAATTCTATCCACTGCACCACCTAGCTACACCATAGCAATAGTAATTATTATAATAGCTAGCATTTATTTAGCAATTTAAGATTTGTAAAACACTTTACAAGTATCTCATTTTATCTTCACAACAGCCAAAAGGTAGGGGCTATAATATGGAAATATATATTTTATACACACACTTACAAAAACACACACACACATATATACACGCATATTTGAATTCAGGTCTTCCTGATTCCAGACCTAAGACTCCCTCTACTCTGCCACCTAGTTGCTTCCACTATATAAACGAATTAGCACCATTGGTCACTTTGCCTTGTAGTGCTTATGACCATCATCTATAGGTGATATATACATGAAATATATACATGAAAATTCATTGTAGATTAAAAAATAGGCAAGCTCAAAATTAATTTAAAATCTGATGTAGCTACATAAAAGCTAATAGGGACTGAGGCTACATTAAGATAAGAACAGTGGACATAAAGCTACCATTGAACTACACCTGTTTGAATCACACCTCTAGTATTTTTTATTAATTTTGAGAACCAAGTTTTAAGGGCATAGATGTAGAGAATATCCTGAATAGAACAGCAAGCATGGTGAAGCCACTAGAAATTATAGTATATGAATATGATTGTCTCTAAGGAAGGACTACTTTTTGAAGAATGCAGGAACTTAGAATGCAACAAGGAAACAGGGATTCAAATTTTCCATGAAGTGGTCTGTTCTGATCATGATGGGGGTGGGGGAGGAGGCAGGCAGCAAAGAGACTTTTAGGAATATAAGGAATAATGGAAGTGCATGCTTTTACTTTTTTTCTTTTAATTTATTACTTATTTCTTTTTAATATCTTTCCTGTTCAAATTCGGAGTTGTGGATCCTCTCACTCCATCTTACTCTTCCTTCACCCACTGACAAAGATAAACAATATATTAATTATATAAATGAAATCATGCAAAAAAAAATTCCATTTTAGCCCTATTGCAAAACAAAGCAGAAATAAAATAAAGTGAGAAAATTATACTTCAATTTGCATTAGAGTTCATCAATTCTCTTTTTGGATGTGGACAGCATTTTTCAACATGATTCCTTTGGAATTGTCTTGGATCACTGTATTGATCAGAGTAGCCAAGTCTCATAGTTGGTCATTATTACAACATTGCTGTTACTGTGCACAATGATCTCCCCATTTTTTTCACTTCACTTTGATCAGTTCATATAGATCTTTCCATGTTTACCTTTTTGAAAGCATCTTGTTCACCATTTCTTTACAGTACAATAATACTCTATCACACTTATATACCACAACTTATTTGGCCATTCCTCAATTGATGAGTATCCCCTCAATTTCCAATTTTTTTAACCACTAAAGAAACTGCTATGAATATTTTTGTACATATAGGTCCTTTTCCTTTTTCTTTGATCTCTTTGGAATGCAGACATTGTAGTTGTATTACTGACTCAAAGGATATACACAGTTTTATAGCCCTTTAATCTTAGTTCCAAATTATCCTCTAGAATGAGTGGACCAGTTCACTACTCCACTAAAAATTCATTAATGTACCTGGTTTCCCTTATGTCCTCTAGCATTTATAATTTCTGATAGGTGTGGGGTGTAAAGGTATGAATTACCAGAAAGTTACCACCATATTCTAGCCTGGGCTTGATTCAAGCCAGTTTCTTGGTAGTTCAGGTAAGGTGAAACCTGCTACCAAATGGGTACTCTCTGTACCACAATATTCTAAGAGAGTTGTTTTCATTTGCATTTCTCTAATCAGTAATAATTCAAAGCATTTTTATATGACTATAGATAGCTTTGATTTCTTCTTCTGAAAACTGCCTGTTCATATCCCTTGACCATTTGTCAGATGGGGGAACAGCACTTATTTTTATAAGGCCCTTATCAGAGAAACTTGCTGTAATTTATATGTATGTGTGTGTGTATAATTACATATATACATAAAACTTCATTGTCTTCAATGACTTGTAGCAAAATGTTTCCGTGATTATCTCTTTTAATTAGCTCTATTTTTGCTTTTGCTTTGTCTTGGATCATCACTGCTAACCTTACATTTTTTACATCAGCTAAAGTATAACAGATTCCACTTAAGCCCCTTATTTTAACTATTTTTGTGTCTTTGTGTTTTGAATGTGTCTTTTGTAAACAACATATAGTAGGAATCTGGTTTCTAATCCATTCTGCTATCTGCTTCTTTATAAGAGTTAGTTTATCCCATTCACAATCACAGTTATGATTACTAACTGTGTGCTTCCTTCCATCCCATTTTCTTCTGTTTATCCTTTTTTCCCTCTTTTTATCCTGGCCTTCCTCAAAAGTCTTTTTTGCTTCTGATCACTGCTACCCTTAAATTAAGTCTCCCTCCACATATCTCTTATCCCCTTTCCCTCTTTTTCTTTTTTTGGTAGGATAGGTTTCTATATCCAGCTGAGTGCATACATTTATTCTATCCTCTTTGAACCAATACTGATGAGAGTGAGGTTCAAGCATTGCTCCCCACCATTTTCCCCTCTAGCCTAAAAGTTCTTCATTATATGCTTCTTTTAGGTGAAAATAATTTCCCCATTCTATCTCTCCCTTCCCCCTTCTCCTATTGCCTCCCTCTTTTCCACCTCTATTTTTTTGGGGGGGAATAATCATCCCAACAGTCAGGTTATACTCATTCCCTCTGTCTATATTAGAGTCCTTCTAATAGTTTTAATAATTATAAAGTTTTTAGGAGTTACATGTATCATCTTTCCACATAGGTCTATAAAAAGTTTAATTGTATTGAGTCCCTTATGATTACTCTTTCATGTTTATCTTTTTATGTCTTTCTTAAGTCTTATGTTTGAAAGTCAAATTTTCTATTCAGCTCTGATCTTTTTATTAGGAATGCTTGGAACTTTTCTATATCATTAACTATCCATTTTTTAGATGAAGGATTATAGTCATTTTTTTTCTGGGTAGGTGAATCTAGGTTGTGATTCTGGATTCTTTGCCTTTGGGAACATCACATCCCAAACCCTCTGCCCCTTCAATGCAGAAGTTGCAAAATCTTGTGTGATCCTAATTATGGTTTAATGATATTTGAATTGTTTCTTTCTGATTGCTTGTAATATTTTCTCCTTAATCTAGAAGCTCTGGATTTGGCCATATTATTCCAGGGAATTTTCATTTTGGGAGTTGGTAGATTCTTTCAATCTCTATTTTACTCTGTGGATCCAAGCTATGAAGGCAGTTTTCCAGATGAATATATGGATATATCTTGAAATATCATGTCTAGACTCTTTTTAAAGTAATTAATTAATTAAGTTTTAGTTTTCAACATTAATGTCTTTTTTTTTCTGGAGGGGGACAGGCAGGGCAATCGGGGTTAAGTGACTTGCCCAAGGTCACTGTAATGGAAATGCAGATTTAAAGATCTTCCCTGCCCCTAGGCTAACATGCACCTGGAGCCTGGGGTGGGAGGCTTGTTTTTCAGTAGATACTTCTTGATTGGCCAGTGGGTCAATAAGGTTGCTACATTCTCTGAGCCAGGAGAAGGCTATATAAGCCCTGATGTGAGGCTTTGTTTTGGGACTCACTTTGAAAAGTGTTCTGTGATTTGATCTGAATTCTGGGAAGCCATTGTTGAGAGTCCCCCGGCTTTGAAAGGCCCAGAATGTGGAAACCCAGATGTTGACTGGGTATGGATGTAATGGTTGGACAGTTTGGAAATCTGTCTACTTGATGTTTCTGTCTTGATAATTATGCCTGTATACTTTGAGGTTCAGGGTGCTGACCTTTTCTCCTGAACAAGGTAAACAATATATGTCTGACTTATTAAAGTAAGCCTGTTAACCCATTTTGAGTTGCTTTCCTTTAACAAGCAGATCCAAGAACCTGTGGTAGCTGCAAACCCTGAGGACGCTTGGGGTGCTTGCTGCTACAGTCACACAGTTAGTTAAGTGTCAAGTGTCTAAGGAAAGATTTGAACTCAGGTCCTCCTGACTCCAAGTCCAGTGCTCTATTTACTGCACCACTGAGCTACCTTTTAACATTAACTTCTACAAGATTTAGAGTTCCAAATTTTCTTCCCATCTCTCCCCTCCCTTCTATCATACCTCACCCTCTCTTTTATCCCCTCCCTCTTCTATTTTCCTATAGGGCAAGATAGATTTCTATAACCCATTGCTTGTATATCTTATTTCCCAGTTGCATGTTAAAACAACTTTTAGCATTTTTTTTAAACCTTGAATTCCAAATTTTCTCCCTTACTCACTCCCCACCCACCCTCACTGAGAAGGCAAGCAATTCAAAATAGGTTATACATGTGTAGTCATGCAAAACACTTCCATAATAGTCATGTTGTGAAAGACTATCTATATTTCCCTCCATCCAATCCTGCCCTCTGTTTATTCTGTTCTCTTCTTTGACCCTGTTCCTCCTCAAAAGTGTTTGCTTCTTATTACCCCCTCCCACAATCTGTCCTCCCTTCTATTATCCCCTCCTCTCTTATCTCCTTTCCCCCTACTTTCCTGTAGGGTAAGATAGATTTCCATATCTCATTGAGTATGTATGTTATTCCTTCTGTAAACCAAATTCGATGAGAGTAAGGTTTCTAGTCCCTTTTTTGGGTCATGGCTTTCAGGTAGTCTAATAATTCTCAAGTTATCTTTTTTCCATCTATTTCCCATGTAATTTGTTTTTCCAATGAAATGTTTCACATTTTTTCTTTTTTTTTCCTTTGTTTGATTTTTGTTTCTTGATATTATTTCTTGAAGACTCATGGAGGTATTAGCTTTACTAGCCTAATTCTCATTTTTAAGGAATTATTTTCTTCACTGAATATTTGTCCTTTTTTTTCCATTTGGCCAATTCTACTTTTTAAAGAGTTCTTTTGTTCAAGAAATTTTTGTGTCTCTTTTACTATTAGGTCAATTCTTATTTTTACTGTATAATTTTTTTCAATATTTTTATGCCTCTTTTACCAAGTTGCTAATTCTTTTTGTTACTTTTTCCCATTACTTTCATTTTTTCCCAGTTTTTTTTTTCTACCACCTCTCTCTCTCTCTCTCTCTCTCTCTCTTCTCTCTCTCTCTCTCTCTCTGTCTCTGTCTCTCTCTGCTGGCCTTGGGTTCAATTAGCATTTTACTTTGAGGCTTTGCTTATAAATCTTTTCTGCATTGTTGTCTCCTTCTAAGTTTACATTTTGGGCTTCCCTGCCACCATAATAGTTTTTATGGTCAAGTTCTTTTTTGTTATTTGTGTATTTTTCTTCACTTTGAACTTTATGTTAGATTTAGACTTTGCTCACATCAGGTTGAGGAAGTCCTGAGCCAAGCCTCAGCCTTTTAATACCATTATTTTCAGAGCTAGTTCTGGGGTCTATACGCTTCTAGTATTTTCAATGTAGTGTTATCCTGAAAGAAGTGTGGTCACTGCTCTCCAAGTCTGTGATCTAGTCTTAACTCAGGAAGGGTCCCTCCTCCCCTGCAGCCTCAAGCACTAGCAATCCCTTTGACCCTAGAACTATGACCAGGGCCCCTGCTCCCTTGTGACTTATCACAAGTATTCCTCTCTGACCTGGCATTGTGACCCAGAAGTGCTTATGGGCAGTAGCATTGTCAACCAACTGCACCCAATGCCAGCAAACAGTCCCCTATAATCTCTTTCACTTACTGTGTCTGGCCTGAGAGCACCCAAAGCTGCTCCTGCTCCTGCCATTACTACTCCTGCTGTTGTTGCTGTCAATGCCACCTCCAAGGTCCACTGTTGGTGCTCCTGCCATACACTGTGACTATATCCATTCCCGTAGACCTTTTCTTTGGACCTCATAAATTGCCTTAGCCTGGACAAGTGTCTCCCTCTGACTTTTTGTTGGCTCAGCAGCTCCAAAATTTAATTTGAGTGGTTATTTTAAAGCTGTTTGTGAGGATGGGGGAGGGTGGGAATGTTAAAGGGTTCAACTGGGTCCCAGCCTCTACTCTACCTCTTGGCTCTATCTGCCATTATAAGCTCTCTCTATATGGCCGTATAGAAGCACGGAGGCTTCCAATAATGATCACTTAGAGCAATAGGCTTGCTTTTTATATTGAACACTTCATAGTGAGTCCTCCTTGAAAGAGAGTGAGTCCTAGTCATAGAATCTGGCAAATAGTAAACATGCCCAGGAATGGTTTACATTGTTTAAGGCAAGGCAAGCCTGAAGTTTGAAAATAAGCAAGATGGTAGACACAGATTTGTTGCTTAACTGAGATCAAGGCAAGCTTTGAACCATATATTAATATAAACAGTTGAAGCTATGACAATGGCTTCCTGTAGGAACCGCAAGTTTTGGCATAGCTTGATGTCTAAACTCAAGGTGAGGAGGGGAATTTAACTATACTTATTAAGAAATGTGGCTGAGGTGTTGGGGCAGGGGTTGTTTGTTTGTTTTCTATTACTCTTAATTTCAGCCATAATCATAATTATACGTTTTACTCTTTCAGTGCTATTCCTTGTCTGGGTTTGTTAAAATGGTGAGCAACTAAATATAAAAACCTAAAAAGGCTTCAGAAGTCACCAGGTTTCAAATTGCATGAGAGTAAAATCAACTCATAGCACTAAATTAACACAGAAAATTCCTGTGATTTGTATTTTAGTCTAAGAGGATTTAGAATTGTTTGGGACACAGGTTGCATTAACATATGGGAGTATTCAATATACAGAAGCAAAAAAACATAGTAAAAGCATATGATAGATGTTTTTCAAAATCTAAAGGGCTATTATATATATAAGAGGAAGATTTACTATTATTATCTATGGTATTATAGGATACCTCCAGGATTGATTAATAAAATTGGCAGGTATGCAAATTTCAAATCATTTTAAGAAAAGTAAGTCTTTCTAACAATTAAAGCTTTCAAAAAATTGAAAGGACTGGTTTATGAAATAGTGAGATCCTACTTTTTTTTTAGGTGTTAAAGATAAGGTTAGTTCAAAATTGTTGGCCATACCATAAAGGGAATTCATCACTTGAGTAGAAAATTAAACTAAATGACCTCTAATGTCTTTTCCAACTGTATTATTTTGTATTAGAGTCAATGTGCTAACACATGTTATATTTATTTTCTTTTGTTCTATAAACAAAAATAAAACAAGAAAATAAACAATGGATGTTTTCGCCCTGGACGTCATTCATTTATGTATCATTCATCTACTGAAAAGATAGTTTATCTAAACTGAACTCTTTTGACTACTTTAACTCCTCAACTCCCTCGATGTCCACTCTCTCTCTCTCTATTTCTCTTTTATAGTTTAGAAGAAATAGATGGCACTTCTCCCTACTAATATTAAGTACTTCACCTGTACCCTCAACTCTATTCTATCCTCTTCTTTATGAGATCATTGTTTCAGTAGTTTCACTGTGTCATATACCTTCAAAGTCCATCTCTCTTTCTCCTTGCTTAAATAAGCTCCTTTATCACTCATTATCCCCCAGTAAGATGTCTTATCTCACTCCTATCCTATATCCTTGTTTAATAGGTATTTATTAGATAAATGAATAATTTTCATATAAAATTATAAGCTCATGAGTGCAGAGCATAATAAAACTTCTTCATTTTCCAAATAAGTAAACTCGGGCCCAGGAGGTTAAGGGATTTGTCCAAGGTCATTAAAGTAGTAAACATTAGAGGCTGGGTTTGAATCCAGGACTTTTGATTCCAGAGATAGCACTGGTTCACAGAACAAGGACAATTAGTCAAGTTCTACTTGCAAATTGCTTATCATCTAAACAAGGATAGGGTAAGGCTCCTTTACTTCTTTTGCTTGAAACTCTTGATTGATTAAGTTAAGGTTTCATTTCTCTTTGCCCTCACATGACTTTGACTAATCTCAAGCTAATCTAGGCATCCAAACTAAATTTGGAAGGACCAGAAATAAAGCATTCATTCGTTCGTATATTCATTCATTCATTCATTCATATGAAACTTATCCCTGAAGCAGTTTCTGCAGGAATCACTAATCTTTTTTCATGGTGATTGTATGCTTCTTATTTTGTATCTGTTGAGAGCAGATGACTGGCTTAAATGCTTAAGTGTGACTCATCCTCAGTAATTGTGGGGACAATTAATTCTGTTTGTCATTTATTCAAGCTTTTGCTCTTGTTTAGACACAGGTCTTTACCACAACACTAACTTAACCTCTGCTAGACAAAAAAAAGAGAAGGATGAGGAGGGAAAACAAATTAGTCCACTGGTTCCTGTAATGTTCAGTGAGATATTTCCAATTTGGTCAATGTAGATTTAAATTTATCTTCTACCTCTCTAATATGGCTTTTAAAATATTTCTCCAGCTCCTCCAGGAATGCTTTTTGGGCTTGATACTAGTTCATATTTCCTTCTGTGGTCTCAGGTGTGAGCATAGAATCCACGTTGTCCTCTGTATTTGGTTGTTCTTGCTGGCTGTAAGATCAGATTGTTTTTCTTGCTTTTGATTTCTCAGCTTTCTTCTTATCCATTGTGATTGCCTATTTCCTGTCTTGCTTCTCAGGCTGGCAGCTAAGGGCCTGGTTGTTGACTTTGTGTGCTGTAGCCTCTGGGTGTCTAGACTGAGGCCAAGGCCAGAACTCTCACTGTTTCCCCTGAGTTACCCTGAGGCTCAAGAGTAACCTGTGGGGGAGGGGTGGTCTGGGCACTTCAGGTGTCCGCCTCTGTGCCTCTGGGCTATGGCTCAGGCAGGCTCAGCAGCTGGCAGCCCAGAAGTGTTGGTGTATGCAGATTTCCCTGGTGGTGCTAAGTCACACTTGGGCTTGTGTTGTTAGTGCTTTCTGGCTCTACCCCTCTGGGCTTCAGGAGCTCCTGCTGGTCAGCTGAGGTGGGGCTTGTTGAGAAACCTCCCACCCTTCACTTCAGACTATTTCAGGATTCTACTCTGGGTGGGATATTTATCTTTGGGTTTTCTGAGTTAGGGAGGGGGAATCAGAGCAGCTAGGGTTTACTCTGCCATCTTGGATTGTGGCAGTTCAGGTAGGTGATTTTTAAACATCCAGGCTTTGGGCTGATAACCCCAGGAGAAGCTGCTGTCACTGCTGGGAGCCCTGTACTTTCCCTTACCCAGCTCCAACCAATCCTCTATCCTATGGTCAGATGCCCTTGGTGTGGGTGAGTCCGCTGGCTGGGGCTCCTTCTCACTCCCCTATAATCTGCTCTCAGGTCTGTGCTGGTGCAGCCCCTGCATGCTCCATGTTCCCCCTGCCCAGACCTACATGGGCACTTTCCTGGGTTGGGAATTTGACACACTCTGTCTCCCAATGGATTCTGTCACTCTAAAGTCCTTTCAGATTCACTTTTTAAAGTTTAGTGATAGAATTCATGGAGGAACTGAGAAAAGATCCTGCTTCCATTCTGCCATCTTGGCTCTGCCCTGGAGCTGAGCTTTAGCAAAACAAAACAAAACAAAAACACAATTGGCTCCTGTGATGTTAATAGACTATGAAGATCTTCCCCACCCATTAATAGGCCTAACATGTGGAGCCTGTGATCACATGGAGCCTAGTGGACATACGCCCTCGTATTTTCTTAGAGACTGCATGAGTATGTTAGAGGAAGAGGTAATGAAAATTGTAATTATGACTGGAGATGTACATGCATATCACAGCACTCCCTTAATAGTTTCTCACAGAAATATAATAATGGAGAGGATTCTAACAAGATGGCAGAGTAGTTCAGAAAATTCCAAGCTCTCATGATTTTCCCCCATGAAAGAGTTAAAAGAGCACCTTAGAGTGAACAAAGTGTGGGAGGAGATAAATAAGAATATGGACACAACTGGGGTCTTCCTGAGACAATTTGAGAATATCAGAAGAAAAATCCTAGGAGGAGGTTTGGTCCCAGTGAAGAATAAACACTGCCAGGCTAGGTTCTGTTTTAATAAGCAGCAAAGCTTAAATAGCAAGTGGCAAGTCTCAGGGCTGGTTGGTTTGAGGGACTGCCTTGGCTCCAGCCACAGGAACTTTTACTCCCAGGATAGTGAGGGGAGTTGGGTGCTTTAACCCCAGGAATATAGAGGGAACCTCTGCTAACAAGGAACACCAGACCCAGCTGTTCTGCAGAGAGTGGCAGGGGCTAAAAGGAACCAGCACATCCCTGGTGAGTGCAGAAGCAATAGGGGAGAAGTTCCTGGCTGTAGGTACTAACAGGAGGTTGGAGGTTTGGCTTTGGTTCTAGGCTAGAGGGGAGAACTGAAGATCTGGGGCAAGAGGCACCATTTCCCACATGCCAGAGTTAGAGGTGATTATAAAAATTAAGCTATAACTACAAAAAAAAAAAATTCACAGGCAAAGGGGAAAGAATCCAACCATAGAAAGCTCTTATGGGAACAGAGATGACCATTGTTCATCTTCAGAGGAGGATACTGAAATAAAGAAACCCCCCAAAGAATAACATCAAATGGTCACCTGCCCAAAAAGAATTCATAGAAGATCTTTAAAAAGACTAAAAACCAAATGACAAAAATGGAGGAAAAATATAAGAAGAAAATAAGAATAATCCAAGAAAAGCAAGAAGGGTATGAAAGGAAAGTCAACCAATTAGAAAAAGAGAATCAGAATCTTAAGGGAAAAAATGACACCTTGAAAATTAGGATTGGGTAAAGTGAAGCCAGAGTAATTATAAAGATCAAGAAATAATAAAAAAATTAAACAAAAACTGAATAATGAAAAATCAGAAGAGAAAGTGAAACATCTTATAAGAAAAAACAAAAGATTTAGAGAATAGATCAAGAAGAGAAAATATAAAAATAATTGGACTAACTGAAAGTTATGATCACAAAAAAAATCTTGATACAGTAATGCAAGAAATAATTAAAGAAAATTGTCCTGAAGCATTAGAACAAGGGGGGAAAATAGAAATAGAAAAAAATTAATTGATCACCACTTAAAAGAGATCCTATGAGGAAAACTAATAGGAATATCATAATAAATTCCAAAACTGCTAGCTCAAGGATAAAATATTAAAAGCATCAAGATTAAAACAATTTAAATATGATGGTGCCACAGTTAGAATTACACAAGAACTAGCAGCAACAACATTAAAGGACTTCAGGTCTTAAAACACAACATATCAAAGAGCAAAATAACT
The DNA here is from genome assembly GCF_028583685.1 of Petaurus breviceps papuanus. Classification (NCBI taxonomy): domain Eukaryota; kingdom Metazoa; phylum Chordata; class Mammalia; order Diprotodontia; family Petauridae; genus Petaurus; species Petaurus breviceps. The sequence continues at coordinate 17,221,555 of NW_027186492.1, read as the reverse complement.
GGGGCTCTAATGAAAAATATCATATCTTGCAAAGTTAAATATTATCCTGAATGAAAAAAAATGGACATTTGATAGACTTTCAAGACTGTTTAAAAAAAAATCCTGAACTTAATAAAGATTCAACATACAAGAACCAAGAGAAATATAAGGCACATACCAAAGACTGATTATAAGGGATTCAAAGGAAAGATTATTTACTTTTTATATTTGCAAAATGTATATCTAAGATTCTTTTTGGGTAGCTCATAAGAAAGATTGGGGTAAACCTGTGTATGATAAGAATTTTAAAAAATAAAAGCATTTAGGAACAGCTAAAATGAGTAATTATTTTATACAAATGAGGTGCAAGAGGAAGAATCAAAACAAAGGAATTAGAAGGGGGAGGAGGACTGGTAGTTTTGATAACATACTTTCTTTGGGAATGGGTTTAAGAGGGAACAAACACACACACACACACACACATATATATATATATATATATATATATATATTTAGAAGCATATAAAAATCTAAATTCAGAAGAAATAAAATGGTAGGGGCATAGGGAGAGAGAAGAGGACAAGGGAGGGATTTTAGAAGGTTGGATGAGGGAATAGGTAAAAGGGGGTTATAGAAGTGTCTTTAGATTTATGGGAATGAGGATAGAGGAAGGATTCTTGGAGGGGCTAGACAAGTAATAAGAGGGCAAGGTAGTGGGTAGAAGTAAAGCAGAGGAAGCAGGAGGGCTAGGAAACAGGAAATATGCACAAACATAAAAATAGAGATCAGGAATAGAGTATGTTTAGGAAAGTATATGTCTATATATGTATGTATATATCTATAGCTATAGAGAAACATATCTAAACTTTATTGTAGCCTTCTGGGGGGTGGGGGAAGAACAAATTTAAAAAGTGCACAGCAGAGAACAAAAGAAAACTTACAAGGAAGCAAAGATGGACAATTCTCAACAATGTGTATTATTTATCATACAGGCTTTCTTGAAATGAAAATTTATTGTTACATATTTTGAATCCTATCTTATGTTCTGCTATATGCACAACATGTCTTTTTTTTTTTTCTTTCTTGGTATTTGTTTCAATATTTAAGTTTATGATATATTTTTGTTTATTTTCTCTATTCTATATTTGTGTTCTGGCCCTTGAGTCTAAAATGAAATTTATATATATTTATATATATATATATATATATATATATATATATATATATATATATATAATAGTGAAGACTGCTCCTCCAGTTTATAAACACATACTTATGACTACTAATTGGGGAAACAGGGCACTCTCTTTTAGAGGTGCTAGATAAGATTGCATAGTTAGGTGACTTAGTAGAATGGGGAAGAGATACATGTTAGATGAAATAGGGAAGTAAGAACTGCCTGTACAAATCCTCCTGAGTCATTGTATCCAAGTTTGTTACACCTACAAGCTGAACAGGAAATTAACCAAGCCCCAACTCAGGTTAAAGAAGTACACAAACGGATTACAGAATCCATATCAGTTTAACTATATATTGGAAAAAAGGATCAACCACTGTAACTAGGGCATTACTAAATACTGGGCTAGAGGCCTCCCTTATATATGAAAATCCTGATAAATTTAAACATGGAACCCTATTACCATCACAGGACTGGGAGGGGCTGAAATACCCATCAGACAAGTTAAACTAATGATGAAAATTGGGCAATTACATGAAAAAAAATACAGTAGTAATTGTACCTGTTCCTGAATATATCACTGGGATAGATTTATTGAGAGCTATGACTTTGAATTTGTGAGAGGGGAGATACCAATTTGCAGTAAGGAAAATAGGAATTAATGCTATTCTAGTGGATTCATAAACTTCAGAAGCATGGCTGACACTATATTTACCCTGCTTCTGGTTATTGTCTCCTTATTCTTTTTTGGCCTTTGTTTTTTAACCTGATTGCCAGATTTGTCTCCTACAAGCTTAGTGCCCTCCACTTGTAGATGACTAACTGTTTAAGCTGGATGTCATCATCTGTCCAAGACTATGATATATCACCCCTGGACCTGGCATTGACTCGAGCTCTGGATACCAGATAAGGAACTGACCCCTTGAATGGGACCTCTCAAGGCAGGGACTGTTCTACATTCAATTTTAGCAGGAATTAGTTTTAGAAGATGAGACCTTCATTCCTTACCCTAACGAATTTTGGGTTTCATTAGTTTGAGGGGTGAATGATGGAGTGCTTATGCCCAAGCCCCCACCCTAAGATTTCGTTTTATGTTTTCATTTTGTGTGTTCACGTGGAATCTGGAGCACATGGAATCTGGAGCATAAGTCACATGGAGCTCAGTGTGGGAGGAGCTTGCCCAAGAAGGAGAGAGAACAGAGAATAGAGAGCAGAGAAAAATAAGCAAGTTGTGAATGGGAGGAGTTGAAAGCAGAGAGAAGCAAACATGAGTGGGGGGAGGGAAGAATTTTTGCTCAGGTGAACTTGTTTGTGGGGAGGCCTAATAGAAAGAAGGTTTAAGATGTCGGGGCTCCCTGGATTAGTGCTAAGTACCCTGTTAAATCTTACCTCCTGGTATTCTAATGATATCCCAAATAAATATTTTGGTTTTGCCAAAGAGAGGAAGAGAGTTCATTATATTTTGCAAATCTACCCTGGAAATACATATCTATATTCATAGTGGCTGCTATGGATATCACATTGACATTACAGTTCCTTGCTAACATTCCTTATTAATGAAGTCTGAAAAAACTACATGATCTGTGAATTCAATTTATTCATGCTATTTATGTTGTACTGAGATGTAGGTGATATAGTGGCTAGAGTAGTATCCTTAAAATCAAGAACATGTGAGTTCAGGCCCTGCCTCTAACACATACTAGTTTTTCAACCAGGGAAAGTCACTTGAATTTTTAATGTCCCAGTCATATTTCTGAGACTGCAAGTTACATTGGAATTGCTTATTTGCATAAGCAGAGGGAGCTGTCTCACTGGAGGTATCACACAGATGATTTCTTAGGTTCAGACTAACCAAAAATAAAAGGTAAAATATCTATTTTGCTTATTATCTTATGTGATAGTGTGTGTGTGTTTTACCACACAAATTATAATGCTCAGTCCCATGGTTAATGTCTTTTATGAATAACTACTCATTCATAACAGGCTTTGAGGTTTGAAATGTACCCACCTCACAACATCCCTTTGAGGTATGCAGTGTGAGTACATTTATTCCCACTTATCAGATGAGAAAATTGAGGCTCAGAGAGGCTAATTGATTTTTCCAATGTCACATAGGTTGTCAGAAGCAAACCTAGCATGTGAACCATCAATTTTACTCTAAATTCAGTATTCACATAGTAATTATAATAGGCCAGTACAAAATAAGTGCATAATAATTGCTTTCTCTGCCTATCTTTACTTACCATTCCATTACACTGTGCTGCCTCTCCAATATTGTACATCATTCTGCTGATAGTAGAGACTTGGTAAATACCCAGTGGTTTGGTTTTTCTTCCCACCCCAATGAAATTAAAATTCCTGTCAAAATCAATGTGTACAGTGAACTCTTGACAAAGATTCTGCCACTGTCAATGACTTCTATACAAACATGTTTTGTGACAGATTAAACCAAAAACCAAAAATAACTAACTCACTGATTACTCAATTGTCCTTTAGAGAAATTTATCAAGGTTGCTCTAGAAATTTTTTCTGATAAAAATCTTCAGCAGGAGTCTTAAAAGGGATGCATTAAGCATGACAGAGAATTGCGTTCTGCATTCCCAGGTCATGTTGAATCAGTGAACGACATCCAGACTTACCTGTTCCAGTCCCTTGTTTTAAACCCTAAAAATTCATTTTCAATTAATTATTAATGATGAAAAATAATAATACCAAGACAACTATCTTAATGTCTCTTCTCAGTAAAATAATCAGAAATCAAAAATCGAAAACATACCCTAACAATGTTGTACACAGGAAAAGAAATATTTGTTTCTGGGGAAGACCCTACAAGTCAATTCTATTCATGATAGCCATAAACATAGCAACATCCCTCAAATTAACAGCAAAACACTTATCACCAGACCATTTTTTACTGAAATCTATTGCCACTGAAATAAAATAAATTAGTTGGTATTAAACACCAAAAGCTTTAGTCATCAGAGACTCACTATTGATTTTTTTCTGCATTACTCTGATCAGACATGCCACAGCCAATGTCAGAAAAGCATTTTCCAGGTTTTTCCCCAAAGTTGATTTAAATTAGAAGTTTGAAAGCTCAGCTGAGACAAATTGAAGTGTATTCCCTCAAGTACCACGGGATCCCTGGAGTACTTAGCTAGGGAAAATGAAATGTCCAGATATGGGTAATCTGTTGATTTGGGTGGGCATTTCAAACAATGTTTTGTCACTTCCAAAGAGTGAGCTGAATAGTTTTGTAAGGGATTGGCCCCAAAGTAACTTTGAGATTTATGATGGCTTTTTTAGTATATGAAAACTGCATATGAGACTGGTAGCTGAGATTAGAAACTTTGTCTTTGGCTAGTTTGTCTAAAGAAACAGAGTTTGAAAACTGGGGAACTTTGAACCCCCAAAGTATTTAGTAATTAAGCAAATAATTATAGTAGGTTGCCGTGGGTCATTGCTTCATGTTTTTTTATATTATTACACACTTCAGAGTCTTACTATTGAAGCATTTTATTTGTGGTAGGAAATTAATAGATGAACTAAGCCTAATATATACTATTTTGTATAGTGAGTACTCTTCCAAAAGATAAACTGTTTATTCCTTTTAAGTTAAACTTTGGACATGAATCAAATCTAAACTTGTTTAAGAGATTTTCCCTTAGAATTCTACCTCTGGACCAAAAGGAGGAAGGAGTCATCAAATAAAGAATATAAGAAATAGCCGGAATTCCCTCTCTTATAATTATACTGCCCCAAGACTGACTCTAGTCTATTTGATTTCAGAGATGGAATTCTTTTGTGGGAAGAGGCATATTTAGGGGCATGAAGATTGTTATCTTGGGGCTTTATCTGAGATGTGAGGGACTGATTCGCATTAGCTGCAAGTCTTTACTCCTGTTTTTAGAAGCCTTTCCCATGTTAAGGGTACATCTGAATGGGTTGGATTTATTTCTGACCTAGCCTTCCTCTATGAGGATCTTACACAATGCTATTTGTTTTCTGAATTCATATAATTGCATTATAATCTCCAAGCCTATCAGCAATTGTACATTGTATTGTGCAGACAGATGGAGAGGGAGAGGATGGAGGACCCAGCTACCTGAGTGACTCAGATCATTCTCTCCTTTTCTTCTCCAAAGCAAGGTAAATTTTGATGGCCAGAAGCTGCCCACTTAACATGACATGTACTGGCTACATCCCTTCCTTCCTTCCTTCCATCCTTCCTTCTTTTCTTTCTTTCACAAAACCTTAAACCCACTTCACTCAGAAGCTCATAGATTGGACCACTATAGGTCCCTGCCCAAGTTCCACTTAATGGCTGTATTTTGGGCCCTCCTAGCTAACAGTCTCTCTTTTGTTTTCTTTTTGGAGGGCAATTGGGATTAAGTGACTTGCCCAAGGTCACATGGCTAGTTTTTGTGTTAAGTGTCAGAGGCTGGATTTGAACTCATATCCTCCTGACTCCAGGGCCGGTGCCCTACTCACTGCGGCACCTGGTCACCCCTCCCCCTCAACAGTCTCTTTAGAACAGCAACCCTGAGTGTCTTCCCCTCCAGGTCAGATTTCTTTTCCCTTTGTTTTCTAATTAAAGGGGCCATCTCTAGATTTACTCCTTAAAAAGGCCTATTCATTGAATGTGTATTACCTCACTCTAAATGAATACTTGAAAAGGGCTTAGCCAAAAAGGGCCATTGCATCCTGAGTCATCTTCAGTCATCCTGATGAATATCTGGTCAGTGGATCCATATGGGTCTGGAAGAGGAAGTGAGGCTGATGACCTTGCACAGCCCTTCCTCACTCAAATGGCAAGTCAAGTCATCATTGCCCTGATGCCAAGGTCCTCTTCAAAAAATGGAAATTAAATACAAACACAACAACAAGGCCCCACCCTAATGGAAGCTATTGTGCTCTGATCAGGCTTGGGTGGGATATACATTCTTTGAATTGATAGTCTAAAGATGTGGATGGTCTGATATAGAGAAACTTACTCTATCCAAGGGATACTCAGCTTTTATTTTAATATAGCTCACCTCCAGTCACATTAACCAATTAGATTTGATTGCTGCTGATAGATGACCTGTTTTGAAGGGTATGTAAACTGTGAGTTTGAATATCTAAAGAGATGACCAAATGACCATCCTTTTATTAATAACCTGCTGGCGATATTAATAAAATGATTAAATTGCCCAGAAACTATGTCTCTCAAACCTTTTTAAATGTCACACTGAGGAATATCTAGACAAGGCTTTTCCCAGAGCTTGGATGTAGCAGAGATAATAACTTAGCCTCCTGCAATGGAGATGATGAAATCATGAGATAAGTGTTGATTAGCAGAAACTGTCTGTCCAAAATACAGTATGCAATGGAGACTACAAAACATACAGGGATTTAGAAGATACCAGAATCCTTTCATCATTAAAGGCTTACACTGCCCTTCCAACACATGTGTAGTAGTCACAAATATTCAATACATATGTGCTTTGAATATAAGCCACTTGGAACATGTATACACTGATCACATATATTTGTTATTATATGCTTACTCTTTTCACTAATGTTATGTATCTGTGGGAGAGAACAATACAGGGACTGGGAGGAAATAGATTGTTGCTACCTTGGTCATTGACAAAATGCTTTGGAATGACTGTGTACTCTGCCTTACTCTTAAAGTTGGGGGGTTCATATACTATGGTTTTAGGGAATGTGTACAAATAGGATGCTTCAAACTATTATGTATGAGCTCCTCCCTGCAAGCATGGGGGTGCTTTTAGCAGATGCAGTCAAGATTGCATCATGCCTTCTGTCACTCAGGTTCACAATCTAGGTATCATATTTAACTCCACTCTTTCTCATCCTTCCCCCCTTCCATATCTGTTCAGTTGCCAGGTCTGGTTGATTCCACATTCTCCATGTATGCCTGCTTCTTTCCTTTGACACTGCCAATACCCTGGTGCAGGCTCACATCACCTCACACCTGGACTACTGCAATGGTCTTCTGGTTGAACATTTTTCAGCCAAGAGTCTCTCCATATGCCACCCTGTCCTTGATTCAGCTATTAAACTGATCTTCCAAATCTGACTAGATACAGATCTGACCATATAACTTATTTAACAAACCACATTTAATAATAAACTCTATCTAATAAACCACACAATCTTCTCCATTACTTCCAGGATCAAATATAAAATACCATTTTACTTTTAAAGTCCTTTATTTTAATAATGCAATGTTCATCATCTTCTCATAGGGGAAAAAAAAAAAACAAGTAGTCCAAGGCTCTTAAGCTTTCCTGTAGTGCCTTCCAAATTCAGGAGATCTTTAAACAGTAAGTAATTTTCATATCATATATACCTTAGAGACTAAAGTATATATTTTGAAGTATAGTGAAAATCAATGTTTACTCTTTGCTCCTACACATCAGGTTATTAATAGTTGAAATTCTTTTTTAAGCTTTTAATAATAAGTAGTTTGAGTAACTGAGTGGCACAGTGGATAGATACTGAATGTGGAGTCAGGAAGATTCATTTTCCTGAGTTCAAATCTGACCTCAGACACCTGATAGCTATGTGACCCTGGGCAAGTCACTTAAGGCTGTTTGCCCCAGTTTCCTCATCTGTAAAATTAGCTGGAGAAGGAAATGCTAAACTACTTCAGCATCTTTGCCAAGAAAACCATAAAAGGTGGTCACAAGGTGTCAGATGACTGAAATGACTAAACAAGAAGAAATAAGTTTATAGGAAGCTTTTTTACTTTCTTGATTTGAATAAAAAATGAAAAGAAAAAGAATTTAGGGTGGACCAACACCACTTTACTATTTCTAATACTCCAAAATCCTAATTATATGTGTCCCATTTCATCATATTAGATTATTTCTTGATGAGAACTCCTAGTGCCTAATGAATAATATATTAGCTAACATTTTAAAATGTCATAAGTGACCATTTGTCGTAGAATGACCACATTCACAAATCTCCAAAAGTATTTTACATAATTCGATACTTTAAAGATCCATAATTTTGCTATTGTGGACAGTAGTCAGTCAATAAACATTTACTCAGTGCCTATCATATCTCTGATACTGTACTTAGCAGATATAGTGCCAATGCAATATTTATAGCACCCACAATCATTCTAAAGACCATGACTATGAGTATCACATGAAATTTGATTGCAAAATATTCCAAACTCTCCAGATAGAGTATAGAGCTGAAGCATTTATTTAGACACCAGAAAACTGAATCCCACAACCAGTAAGGTGATTCCATCATAATACCAAAGATATTAATAAGCCATAATAATTCTGAGAGCCACAGAATTCAGCCTTCCCACAAACCAATGTAAGATCAATGTTTAATCACAAACGTCTCTATTTCCTTCCCTAAGTGTCTTTTCTCTCCCACTGTCTGGCTAGCTCTGACCAGCTTCCTGTGGGCTCTGCTTCCCTTCAGCAAACTCCTCCCACCACAGGCTCCATGTAACTACATTCTGCCTATTAAAGGGCAAATTTTATCTTCACAGCAGGGAAGCTTCCTGTGGGCTCTGCTGCACCCTTCTGCAAATTCCCTCCATCATAGGCTCCCTGTGATTACATTCAGCCTATTAGGGAGCAGAGTTTACTTTCAAAGCAGGGGAGGTCTTCAAACTCCCCCCTAGGTCTATTAAGGGGCAGGGAAGATCTTCAAATTCCCATTACATTACATTCAGCCCCAAGAGCTTTCATGTCCCTTACATAGCAATACCTTAACAATAAATGAGAGGTTAGGGATAACTGGTGGAAAAACTGGGGTCAAGAGAACTTTGCAACAATATAACAGGGATAAGAGAAAAATTCTGCATGAAAAACAATAGCTTAGGGTGGGGCTTGGGCACAAGCACCCAATCCTTCCCGCCTTGGATGAATGGGGCTCAAAATCTTGGGGTAAGGGGTAAATGTCTCTTCTCCAAAGCTACTTCAGGCTGAAATTGGACGTAGAGCTACACCTGTCCCAATAGGTCCCATTTGAAAGTTCAGTTCTTTAGCTGTCATCCAGAGTTTGGTCAATGCTAGGTCTGGTAGGTCCCATTGGAAAGGTCAGTTCTTTAGGTGTCAATTGTGTTCATTACTTTCAACTTTCTCATAGTCTCTAAGCAAGTACCAGGGTTTGTCTCTATTAGGCCACATAGAATCAGCAGAGTACATTCTATTGCAACCATCAGCAGCTAAAGCTAACAGATTGGTCATATTGTTATCTCTTGCCAAATGAAAATTTCTAAAAGCTTGCTGGACAAAAGGATTCTGGCCAATACTTATACATTTCAAGCAGTCCATTCTATCACTATCCCAGCAGCTCCTTTGTCACTGTTTCTTACTATCCAAGACACTAAGGGTTCTCCCATCCTGTGGGTGAATCTGCTAAAAATATCAGTATCTCCTGTTGAGTGAAATCTTCAAGTATTTCCTTAAACACTGCTTTCCCTCCCTGACTCTCCTGCCTTCTTCTCTGTATGGGGTGAGCTTCTGTCTCAGTAAAAGCTTTACCATGAAATAATGTATCATATCACTTGCTCCCAATGTACTCTCTTCGGAGTTGTCATAGCAACTAGGCTTAGCCTCTACCAAAGCTATATGAACTTTCCTTCTGTTACTTTCCTGCTCCTTTTTCTGAACCAAATTTACAACAGCCCTCTCTGCTTCCAGAGACTGTCCAGTACTCTCTCCTTCCACCTGAGACACTCCAGGTTGCTCTTCTAAAGAAGGGCATGAATGCTGGCACTTAGCCAACTCTTGTAATAGTTTTTCTTTGCTTTTACACACAATACGGTAGCCTTTCAGCAAAACAGCCTCTTCTACTCACTGCCTCTAGCTCTCTCCCAGGTTTTATTGGTATTCTTTGCAAGTGTTTCTAAATCTCTAGGTTCTCCCTGCTGTAGTCTCTATTTGCAGTTTTCAGAGCCCTATACTTTTAGACCTCCCTTGCTAGGAAAGCATAAGTCAAATCCTCCCATCTTGGGATAGCCATTTCTTCTTCTAAATCCCTTCTGCCTCCAACTGATATTTAGTGATCCCATCCTTGTCACCAAATGTAGTGCCACTGCGATATTTACAGCACCCACAATCACACTAAAGACCATGACTATAAGTATTGCATGACTTTAGATGGCAAAATATACCAAACTCCCCAGATAGAGGATAAAACTGAAGCATTTATTTAGACACCAGAAAACTGAATCCCAAAACCAGTAAGCTGATTCCATCATAATACCAAAGATATTAAGAAGCCACAATAATGCTGAGAGCCACAGCATCCTTCAGCCTTCCCACAAACTAATACAAGATCAATGTTTATTCATAAAACTCTCTATCTCCTTTTCTAAGTGTTCTTTCTCTTCCACTGTCTGGCTAGGTCTGACCAGTTTCCTGTGGGCTCTGCTTTCCTTCAGCAAACTCCTCCCACCACAGGCTCTATGTGATTACATTCTGCCTATTAGAGGGCAGAGTTTACCTTCACAGCAGGGAAGCTTCCTGTGGGTTCTACTGTCCCCTTCAGCAAATTCCCTCCATCACAGGCTCCCTGTGATTACATTCAGCCTATTAGAGAGCAGAGTTTACTTTCAAAGCAGAGGACATCTTCAAACTCCCTCCTAGGTCTATTTAAGGGACAGGGAAGATCTTCAAATTCCCATTCCCATTGCAGCAAAAGGCATACAAACACAAAAATTAAATAATATTTGCCCTTGAGGAGTTTGCATTCAATGATGATGATAACATGAAAGGTTTTATAAGTATATAGAAGATATAAATAAAAAGAAGGTATGTAGAAGATATACATAAAATATCTTCAAGGTTATTTCTGGGAAGGTGAGACATTACCAACTCCATCGATCAGAAAAAGCCTCATGCAGAAAGTGATGTAGAAACTGAGTTTTGAGATCAGATAAGGATTCTAAGAGGTGGTAGTGAGAAAGGAGTATATACTAGACATGGAGGCACAATGTTCTTTGTCCAGGAAAGCAAAGAGGTCATTTGGGCTAAAAAATACAGTAAAGTATGTGAAAGAGAGAAATGTGTAGTAAATCTAGAAAAGCAAGCTAGAGTCAGATTAAGAAAAAATGTAAATAAGAAATAGAGAAGTTTGGGGTGGCTAGGTGGCACAGTAAATAGAGTACCAGCCCTGGAGTCAGGCGGACCTGCGTTCAAATCTGGCCTCAGACACTTAACACAAAAACTAGCCATGTGATCTTGGCCAAGTCACTTAACTCCAATTGCTCTCCAAAAAGTAAAAAAAAAAAATAGAGAAGTTCGTATGGGATACTAGAGTTGGCTGGGAGTTACTGGAGCTTCCATAACAATGGAGCAACATAGGCAAATCCATGTTTTAGGAATGTTGCTTTGGCAGCTGTAAAAAGAATGAACGGGCAAGGGGAAAGAACTGAGGCATAGATGCCAAATAACAGTCTATTGTAATAGGCTAGACCAGATGTAATAATGTCCTGCATGTGCTGCATGAGTAGAGACAACCAATGGAAAAATTTCAGAGAACAGGAGTTCTTAACTTGGAATTCTTGAATTGGTGTGTGTGTGTGTGTGTATGCATGTGTATGAACATTGTGTGTACACACAATACATATACACACATGTATATAAATACAAATATGTACATATACATGTGTATATTTATACATGTGTATTATATATCATGAGCATATACACATGCATGTATGTGTATACATGCACACATATGTGTGTGAATACACAATGAGACTTTCTTGCTTAGTAGGACCTACTAAGCTTATGGTCTGCTAGAATTGTCAAGCCAGAGCATTAGCATGAGTCTTTAGTGTAAGTTTTACTGCGATGTTAAAGCTAATTTGAAAAAAATAAAATGACTTCCAATTCAATCTATGGTAAGGGTCCCAGGAACAGCTCCCTTGATAGCTTGCAGAAGGATCTGGGGTTAAAGTAAAAGTGAAAGTGTGCTTCTAACAACAAATATTGAATCATGGGACTAGGTCTGTAGACACATAGCCACATTATTAGATACAATATGATGAGTTATGTATGAGAGGTGGCACAAAGAACTCTAAGAGATCATTTCTTGTGGGGAAAGGAACACAAAATTTAAAAAAAAAGGACTTCAATTTTAATTTGCTTTTAAAATTTGCTTAGATTCACTATACATATAAAAAGAAAAATGTTTTTTGGTTTAGTATTCTCGTTGGAATAAAAATGTCTTTTTCTGGGTCTTCTAAAGTGAAAAGTTGAAACTGTTGTTTCATTTAACTGTTATACTACCTATGCCACTGAGCCTTAAGGCAAAAACTATTTTTTTAATAAATAAGTAATCATCTGTTTCAAGAAGATGCAAAGTGAAATGGACTAGATTTCTCAACAGTGACACAGAAGACAAAGGAAAACTCTAAAGCGTTTTCCCAAGTAGGACATAGTTAAGAAGCTAGCACAGCTACAGGCATAGATGATAAATCATTCTCATAAGTAGTAAGAGATCATTTCCATTTCATCATTTAATTTGTGGTTCATTGTAAAATTCTTCTTGTCTTCCCCACATATACATCCCAGACTGCCTCAGAATGGATACTTTGAGACATCTGTCATCACCACATCAGGGACAAACACAACAATGTTGCATCTCAATATCATATATTAAATATTTTTGGGAGAAATGGCATGTCACTCAGAGAAAATGGAAATGACATCTCTCTCAATTTGAAACATTTGTGTTTGAGGAGAAAGGGAAAGACAGAAAGGCAGAGGGAGAGGAAGATGGGGAGAGAGAAAGAAAGAATCATATAAAACCATTGAAGATCTTCAGAAAAACCCAGAGTTCATTGGCTTTTTTTAATAACTATTTTAATATATTTGGTTTCTTTATTAATCCTTTGTATTTTATTTTATACATTTAAAACATTTTTCAGAGAAGAGGACCATAGGCTTCATCAGACTGACAAATGAGTCCATAAGAGAGAAAAGGTTGAGAACTGCTTAGAATAAGAATACAGACAGTGTTGTATACAATAGTGATTTTGGCCAGGAAAGTGTAGGCTAGATCCCTAGGAAAAGTGAGTGGAGTGAGATGGTGGGGAGAGGGAAAGAAGAGTCATATCACATGCTCATTGAACTTAGAAAATCATTTCTCACAATGGGACCCTTTGCTCTTAGTCAGAGGATTCTGACTTAATGTACTCTCGTTCACATGTTCCCCTTGGTGGTTAGACTAATAACAGTTTCAGGCAATATGGTGTTTGTGGATAGAGGATTGTCCTTCAAGTCAAAGACCTTGATTCAAATTCTGCTTCTGATATTCACTGGCTATGTGACAAAGAGTATGTCACCTAAATCTCTCAAAGCCTCAGACCATTATGGCAATCTGCATTGTGCACTGGACTGAAATAAATCTCCAATGAAGTGACAGAATTCCAGCACAGACTTTGAAGCTGCTTTCCCAACTCACAGTACACAAGCAGATTGGGGTCATTAGAAAAAAAACAACTATTTTTCCCATGAGCATTCTAGGAATAATCCCAAGGGGTTTTCTCTAGTACTGTCACTCACTAGCTCCCAACAAGTAGGTTCCCTTTCAATATCAGCCAAACAATTAGCATCTCTATGATAATCAATTAGTCAATTAACATATTAGTTTTTATAAGGAAATTTACTGAGAAGATAAATAAAGGACTGAAGTACAACTCTTTTCCCTAAACAAGGACTATATGCCCTTCTATATATATGCCCACTTATTCATGGGGACCAATTACATCAAATAGTGATGCTGAACAATTAAATACATTACATTTGTAAGTAATGTGCTTTCCAGCACTGTATGGAGAAAAACATAACCTGAATGACCATCTCTCAAGAATGCCAGGCAATGACTTCTTTCATAGACTTAGTTGGACTAAGTAATAAACTCTTAAGTTTTTTTTTTTTTTATTTCTAGCATGTGGCATTAAGGATTTTTTTTTTCCAGTCGGATCACAAATGATAAATTATGTGCAGATTGGGATATCTGAAATAAAGCATTTTTGTCTGTGAAATGTGTGTATTATTATGATTATACTTATGTAATGGGGAGACTGGCCATTGAGGTTTTCATCATTAAAGAATACGTAATGTGCTCTGTGTACTGAAAATTTACATGGAAGCTTGGTTTGACTGCTCCCAAAAATGTGAGATCAAGGGGACCTTTCTGTTTCAGGAATAATTGAGTAAGCATTTGAATGGACAAACTAAACTCTCTCTTTTCCAGAATGGTAAGCAAGGTAAGAACAGCTATGGGCCTCTGTAGCAGCAAGCACCCCAACCGTCCCCAGGGTGGCTGCTCACAGGTTCTTGGATCTGCTTTGATAAAGGAAAGCAACTCAAAATGGGTTAACAAGCTTACTTTAATCAGTCAGACATATATCGTTTACCTTATTCAGGGGAAAAAGGTCAGCACCCCAAACTTCAAAGTATACAGGCAGAATTATCAAGACAGAAACAGATCAAGTAGACAGATTTCCAAACTGTCCAACCATTACATCCATACCCAGTCAACATCTGGGTTTCAACATCTGGGTTTTTCAAAGCCGGGGGGTGGGGAGGGAGCGGCGGCTCTGGACAACGGCTTCCCAGAATCCAGATCAAATCACAGAACACTTCTCAAAGTGAGCCCCCAAAACAAAGCCTCACATCAGGGCTTATATAGCCTTCTCCTGGCTCAGAGAATGTAACAACTTTCTGGACCCACTGGCCAATCAAGAAGTATCTACTGAAAAACAAGCCTCCCACCTGGGCTCCAGGTGCACTTTAGCCTAGGGGCAGGGAAGATCTTTAAATTTGCATTTCCATTACAGCCTCCAGGTGGGGAAGGGATGTTGGACTTTCCCACATTCTGGAAGTGTGGCCATGAACTTACAGCACCTTTGTTTATTTTGTTTCATTTTTTAAAATTCTTACCTGATCTTAAGTTGCTATCAGAGATGGAACCAAGCATATTTATGATTTTTGTGAACCTTGAAAGGTCAGAATAACCATATGAGGTTCAGCAATTGAAGTTAACAGAGTCTGCTTATAGTTGAAACACCCTATCTCTATGAGAAGTCTGGATAGAAGACTTTGAATAGACAACATTCTGTTTGACCCAGGCCAGCAAGGAGAAAGCAGAAATAGCTGCTTAGCTGCTAACTGCCCTGCTGATCATTGTATGAGAAAAGTTAATGGCCTTGTGTAGTCAAATCTTCTATTTTACTTCTTTGCAATTCATTCATTCCATTCAACAAATGTTTATGATTTGACCATGTGCAAGGAATTGTGTTGTTATGGGTATTTACAAAGATGTAAAGCTACATACTCTGTGCTCATGTAGCTTTAAGGCTAAGGGGATAAAAAATAAACAGTTATAGTGCAAGTTAGAACAGAAATGTAAAAATAAAAGGGATAAAAATAACTGTAGTTCAAAGGAGGAAAAATTACTTCCACCTGAAACTAATCAGGAAGTTTTCATAGAGGTATCATTTAAGCTGAGCCTGGAGAGGTAGAAAGAATTTTAGACAAGCAGTGATGGGGTAGAGGACATTCCAGGACAAAAAGAGCCAACATATGCAAGCAGAAAAGCATACAGGAGTTTTCTGGAAATGATAAGTAGTTCAGTTTGCCTGGACCATAGAATTCCAGAGAGGCAACACAATTTACTGGTAAGTGCATGGGATCTGACTTTGAGAAGTGCATGGGATCTGACTTTGAGAAGACCTTCATTTGAATTCTTTCTTGGCTACTCAAGGCCTGTTTCTTCATCTGTAAAATGAGGGGATTGGATCAAGTACTATCCAAGTTTCCTTTCAGTTATAGGTCACATGGTTCTAAGGAGGGCAGTATTTGGAGATAAGGCTGAAAAATGAGATTGGTACCAAACCATGTAATGCCTTGAATGCTGTTTCATGTTTTATTCTGTAAGCAATGGAAATTCATGGATGTTCATTAGTGCCCAGACATAGTAGTTTCCCATGCATGAAGCATTAACAGTGGCTGAAATCTTTTCACAAATGAAGCTCCTTCGGAACAAGGAGGATGAATTAAAAAAAAAATGCAAATCAATCTGATGTTCAATTTCTTTAATACTCTGAATGGCAATTTTCTGGTTCACTCTCACTTGGAAGCATGGGATTCAGCAGAACTCTCAGAAAGACCTCAGGATCCTTTCTTCATTAGTTTTTACCTTCATTTTGGGTCTAGGTGGTTACTTTTAGTTGGGTACATTTACAGTGGAGGAGGGGTGGTTTAACCTTCAGGGAATTTAGTTGTTCTCATCCATAATGCAGGCAGTAGACCCTAACCCTACACAAACACACAGACACAGACACACAGACACACAGACACACACTCACACACACACACACACACTCTGGGAAGTGAACCCACTCTCATGAGTGTAGCCCAGAAAGGCAGGCAGAGAAAGGATCACTTGATGTTTGTGGTCCATGGCAGAAGGAGGTTGAAGGGCTTCAGAAGTTACTGTTACACAGTATGTGCCCCTTGTCTTCAACTTCTGCACTCCAAACTGTTTTGACTGTGTTGCACTACACATACGTAGTTCTTGGGCTGATACACCTTATTATGAAACTTTTCAAACTATTTTTGAAATTCTCTACTATAGTGCCATGAAGCTTAGTTGTTGAGTGTGTGGAAGGATCTCATCTATCCATCTGTCTATCTATCTATCTATTTGTCTGTCTGTCTATGCATTCACTTATTTATTCATTGATACATATATATATATAGATATATATATATATATATGTACTCATTTATTTATTTGGTTTGTTTATATGTTTATAGATAACAGGCACCTGCTTCTGGGATTGGTAGGAGCCAAGTGAAAGGGTACCTTAAACTGATGTTTGCATACCTTAGAAGGCTCTAAGTTGTCTGACTTTTTTACATGTAAAGCATTATCTGATACAAAGAATTCAGTTGTAAACTAAATAGCAGAATCTTTAGGGGAAGTTAACTTGCAATGTAAATGCAAATTGCTATTTTAACTTGAGCTTGCAGAAGTTTTAACTCACAAAAATTATTTGTTGTGAGATTTATGTATAAATAACGATTTTTTTTAGGAAAGGGAGGGGGAGTTTGTTGGTAGAGTGGAGTAGAGAAAATAGCCTCAAATGTATTGAAAGCAGAGGAAATGAGGGCCAAACCTGAAGAATCCCAGTCAACATTTTGTAAGTAGTTTGAGGGGTAAAAAAGACTGCCCTTGGTGTCCACGTTAATTTAAAGCTGGTGTCAATAGCTAAATTATTTGTGATGCTGTCTAGAAAAGGAAGTTTGCACTTCTCTAAATTTCAGCACCTAGAGAAAAGCCACACTCTCCATCCTAGTTTCATTTCTGCTTCTTGGGTGTTTTTTATCCAGCTAGAGAAAGGACAAAGGAGCCCTGCAGCTGCGAGTGGATATTTAAGTATCCTGTGGTGAAGAAGACCCTGTCAGAAACAAAGCCTTTCCCAGGTCCCGATTACACTCAGAGATGGAGCTAAGAAGAAAAGCACAATTGAAGGATTTTGAATGGGGAAATGGGAAGTGGGTGACATAATGATTGTGCTTACGGAAGCTAATTTTGGCAGTAGCACATAAAATTAATTGGACAGGGGAACAAGTAGGGGAAAAAAAGTCTCATTTAAAATAGATGTAGTTTATTATTTTGAGATGAGAAAGAACAAAAATTTACTAATAGTGCCTTCTCAGAGAGTTGGTTATCTATGAAATCAATACCTAAGTAGGCTTTTTTTTTTTCTATTTGTGTGGGTTAATACCTAAAGTAAATAGGCACAAAACCATTTCTCTCTCTTAACCTTAGGCAACATGTGACAATATAGTGATATAATGGACACAGTACTGGACTCAAGTCAGGAGAGATCTAGGTTTAAATCTCAGCTCTGAAATTCACTGGAAATATCATGTAAGTACTCTGAGGTCTCAGTTTTTTTATCTGTAAAAAACAGACAATAATACTCGTATGGAGAGACAGCGTCATATAGTGCATACAGGGCTGTTTCTGGAGTCAGAACTTGATAAGTCTGGCCTCTAACACATAATAACTGCATAAGAATCTGTATGTCATTTAACCTCTATGTGACCCCAGACAGCTTTCTAAGAGTAAAAGTTATAGCCAATTAACTTGCTGATCTGCATTGGTGGAGAGACTTTCTAACCTGGAGTTCCCCATACTGATGAAATCACAAGTAAAGAAATTCTTCCACCCTTCTGCGCCCATTATCTTTCCCAAGCAAATAGCCAAAACATTTGCCTCATAGGTTTAATAGGTGTATAAAATAAGGTTATATATTGACTAAAATGAGATTATATATTGTCTAGGTATGTTGTGTTTTGTAAACCTACAATTTTACAAAACAATAATAATTAGTATTTACATATTGCTTTAAGGTTTGTAAAGTGTTTAACAATTATTGTCTTATTTTCTCCTTTCCATTTTATAGCTGAGGAAACTGAGGAAGATAGATTGTTAATGACTTGCACAGGGTCATAAAGGTCCAAAGTATGTGAGGCCAAATTTAAACTCAGGTTTTCATGACTCCATATACAGTGTTTTATCAACTAGGCCACTTAACTATCATTCATTAAGAACCAAAATGGTTCAATGGAATGAGCACTGGGCCCAGACACAGAGGACCTGGGTTCACATCTTGTTCCTGATACTCATCTCCTGTGTAACTGATGAGCAAAAAACAAAACAAACTAACAAAAAAACCTCCTTATGACTCCCTTTTCGTTAGATATAAATATAGATATAAATGAAGGCATTGGCCTAAATAGCCTCCAAAACATCCCTCCTAGAAGTATGATTCTATAGCCCACTGATAGACATGAGCAGTCTTTTCCATCACTGTGGACCATTAGTTTCTTGCTTCAGAGTTAGTTAGAATTAAACTTACAATAGTCAATAGAATTTATGCTAACTACCAAATTAACTGAAGAATTATTCAAAGACTTGCATTATAAATAGCCATCAGTTCATTATAAATTTAAAAAAAAATTCCTTGGAGAAAGTTGATGATATTTTATAATGAAAATAGGGATATTAATTACATTAAAAGATACTGGAAATCCATAGCATAGTAACCTAGGATTTCCATTTTAAAAGCTGATTATAATGTCATGCTTCTGGTGCCTCAGTAAGCAGATATGGCTTCCCCGGAGTGTGCAAGTATAGTACTACTCAAGTCACTGTTTTATTTGAATGGACATTCTATGTAAAATTGCTGTCAGGACCCATGCAGTTCTATTGTCAGTGATTGGGCAACACCTGAAAATAATCTTTGGAGAAAGTACTGCATATCCAGATAGCATCCACCTCCCAATCACATGACCTCGCTCAGGCCTTCTGCCTTGATTGGGGTATGCAATTGTGTTCAATTTGAGATAGCATATATTGGAAAGGGAGAGAACATAACAATGACAAGGGAGTTTTGTGGGTTTTTTTTTCCTCCATTAGAAAGAATACAAAAGAAGATATTTCATACATAATTTTCCTTCCAGAGTGAGACTGAAAGAAATTTTATAGATAATGGTATTTCACAATGATTATGTTCTTGGTGGGAGATGTGGCTTCTCTGTCTGAAAATAGTGTAGGTAAGCAGGAAAAAAGTTTTACACATGAAGAAATAGTCAATATTAATTCTCTTATTGTTCTTGTTTTTGAGGGCTATATTTAGGCTCTCCCATCTCTCAGTGTCAAGGTAATACTGAACTTCATCTTATATGTTACAAAGTGGGGGAGATTCCTCAGAGATATAGTATTAAAATAAGCATCTCAAACCCTTTAAATTTCTTATGTTTTTCCTGGACTCAGGTTAAATTTCTGTGACATTACCCAGTCACTTAAATGTCATGAGAATAGGGGTAGTTCTCCTTTAAAGATTCTGTCCCTAGCCTCCACTTTGCCCACTCTTCTTTTCTTCTCTGGCAGGACTCTTCATCCCTATTTTTCCATATATATCCAGCACATGCAATACATTTGAGTACACAATTAACATTACTTTGGTGAGAGGAAATTCAAGGGTATTCCTAATGAAATGACATCACAGATCTAGTCTTTTCCCCTACCCAATGGCTGAACATTGAAGTCCCCAACAAATGACCACTGGTGATTTCCTCCTTGTTCTAGTCTCAAAATCATCCTAGTTTGGAGCATTCTTCATTCTGGATAACAAGAATTAACATTCCAAAAGTTCTTGACAAATCTGAATCATGGGCCAAATCTTAATAAGGGAATTTTTTTTAAAGATAAATGAAAAATCCTAGTTTCAAAAAAAATCAACTTGATAGGGCAAACAGGAATAAATAGAAGTTTATAGGAAAAGGATGTAAGAATTTTAACAGACTTCAAGCTCAAAATGAGTCAACTGTGTGATATTCTTGCCCAACAAAACAAAACAAACAACAAAAAAAACACTAAAATGATCTTAATCTACATTAAGTGTAGAAGTATCATAGCCAACATAGAAAAGTAAAACTTCCGCTATGTTTTCTATCTGACCTCTGTCTTAGGAACTTGACTGTAGGCTCTTCTTACAGACCATTTCCTCACACTTGTCTTATTAATTTTAAATTAACTTTTATGTTGAATTTTAGATTATATCATTCATTTCCACAAGATTTTGAGTTACAAATTATCTCCCTGTCTTTCCCCTACCCATCACCCCAAAACAGCAATCACACTATATGCCCTCTCCCCCAATCTGCTCTCTCCAATATCTTCCTCCATCCCCCCTCTGACTTTCTGGTAGGGCAAGATGGATCTCTATACCCCAGTGCCTGTATAACTTACTTCCCAGTTTCATGTAAATAATAATAATAATAACAATTTTTATTTTAAACATTTGATTTCACAACTTTGAATTCCAGATTCTTTCCCTTCCTCCCTCATCACCCACCATAACTGGAAAGATAAGCAATTCAATATAGGTGGTGCATGTGTAGTTATGCAAAATATTTCCATAGTGGATATACTATGAAAGACTGACTATATTTCCCTCCATCTTATCCCACCCCCCACTTCTTCTATTCACTACTTTGACTTTGTTCCTGTCCAAATGGAAGGGTGCTTCTAACTACCCTCTGCCACAACATACTCTCCCCTCCATCGTGCCCCCCCCCCAATCCCCTTATCCCCTCCTATCCTCTAGGGCAAGATACCCAATTTAGTGTGTATGTCATTCCCTCCCTAAGCCAAATTCAATGAGAGTAAGGTTGACACATTCCCTTTTGCCTTCCTGTTCTTCCCTTCCATTGTAACAATTATACCTTGCCTCTTCTATATGAGATGATGTACCCCATTCTGTCTCTCCCCATCTCCTCTCATTATATTCCTCTCACCTCTCAATTTCACCTTTTAATTATCATTCCTTCTTATTCAATTGGTCCTGTGCCCTCTGTCTATGTATGCCTGTACACATATATACACACTCACATATGTATTCATATGCCCATAAACACTCCAATATAGAAATATATATGTATGGATGTATATATATACACATACATACATACATACACACACATTTATATTCCCTTCAACTATGCTCATACTGAGAAAAGTTTCATAAGTTACAATTATCATTTTTCTATGTAGGCATGTAAATACTTCAACTTTGATAAGTTACTTATGCTTTCTTTTCCCTGTTTACCTTCTCATGCTTTCCTTGATTCTTGAATTTGAATGTCAAATTTTCTATTCAACTCTGGCTTTTTCATCAAGAATGCTTGAAAGTGGGAGTAGAAGCACAACCCTCCCGCGGCTCCTGCTTCCACCCTCCCCAATCCATGTAAAAAGGGGACTCTAAACAAACTTTGGAGCTGCGGAACCCACAAAATGACACAGAGAAGCTAACCTCCCGCTGAGAACAGCCGGGCAGGCTGGCAGGAATCGGCCAGTGCAAAGCTCTGGGAGCCGAGCCCAGCACCACCCGAGGCTTTAGCCCCAGGGCGGACCTGACCAGCCACCAGCCAGAGGGACTCCAGATCAGCAGTAGCTGTGGCCGTTTCCACATTTATCAATACATAGATGCGAAGGACAAGGTGAGAGGCCAGTGCAGTCTGGAATTTGGGACTCAGTAAGTGGGAGTGCGTGGCTTTTACCCCGGGGGTGAGAAACCGCTGAGACACCTGCACAGCCTGCCAGCGCCACGTGGAGGCTTCAAGCACCAGTCTGAGGGGTCATCGCTCTTGCTTTAACCTGCTTGGATCTGGATTGCAGTCTAGGGTGGAGGTCCTGGGGTGTGTGTCCAGCTTGCCAGAGTGTGTGGAGACCTCAGAGAGGGCACCCATCTAATACCTCCAGCAGCTGAGAAAACCCCAGCATTTGGGACGAAAACTCCCTTGTATGGTGGCAGAGTCCTACTGTGGCAAAAAGCCCAAAAGTCAAATCATTGAGTGGCAAAATGAGCAGGCAAAGGAAACAAAGCAGACAGAAGATTCCAACATTACACTCCTATTTTGGGGATAAGAAGGAGCAAGGCATGGAACAGGAGGACATCAGTGAAGTCAGAACTCCTGCACCAAAAGCTTCAAAGGAAAATACAAGCTGGTTATAGGCCATAGAGGACCTTAAGAAGCAGATAAGAGAAGTGGAGGAAAAATTGGGAAGAGAAATGAGAACAATGCAAGAAAATTATGAAATGAGAGTCAACAGCCTGACTGAAGAAAATAACACCTTTAAAAACAGACTGACTCAAATGGCAAAGGAGGCTCAAAAAGACAATGAGGAGAAGAATGCCTTAAAAAGTCAAATTTGCCAGATGGAAAAAGAATCTCAAAAGCTCACTGAGGAGAATCATTGCTTCAGAATTAGATTGGAGCAAATGGAAGCTAATGACTTTATGAGAAATCAAGATGCTGTTAAACAGATCCAAACAAATGAAAGAATAGAAGGCAATGTGAAATATCTCATGGGAAAAACCACTGACCTGGAAAATAGATCCAGGAGAGATAATTTAAAAATTATTGGACTGCCTGAGAGCCATGACCAAAGTAAGAGCCTAGAAAGCATCCTCTAGGAAGTTCTCAAAGAAAACTGCCCTGATGTTTTAGAACGAGAGGGCAAAATAGAGGTTGAAAGAATCCACCGATCACCTCCTGAAAAAGATCCCAAAAAGAATACTCCTAGGAATATTATAGCCAGGTTCCAGAATTCCCAGATTAAGGAGAGAATATTACAAGCAGCCAGGAAGAAACAATTTGAATATTGTGGAAACACAATCAGGATAACCCAGTATCTGGCAGCTTCTACACTGAGGGATCGAAGGGCCTGGAATGTGATATTCCAGAGCTCAAGGGAGCTGGGATTAAAACCAAGAGTCACCTACCCAGCAAAATTGAGTATCATGTTTCAGGGGAAAATATGGTCATTCAGTGGAATACAGGACTTTCAAGCATTCTTGCTGAAAAAACCAGAGTTGAATAGAAAATTTGACATTCAGATACAAGAAGCAAGAGAAGCATGAGAAGGTAAACAGGGAAAAGAAATCATAAGGAACTTATCAAAGTTGAACTATTTTTTTTTTAAGCAATCGGGGTTGAGTGGCTTGCTCGGGGTTGCACGGCCAGTTGTTGTTTCTGGGTGTGGTGCTGGGTGTCTGGGCCCGGATTTGATCCGGGTCGTCCCGGCACTGGGGCCAGTGCTCTTGCTTGCTGAGCCACCTGGCCAAAGTTGAACTATTAACATTCCTACATGGAAAAACAATAATTGTAACTTATGAAACTTTTCTCAGTAGTTGAAGGGATTAGAAATATGTGTATATATACATACATATATATGTATATACATATATATATGTCTTTATATGAGGGTATGCGGGCATATGAATACATATGTGAATGTGTGTATATACATTTACAGGTATACATAGATAGAGGGCACGGGACCAATTTAACAGGAAGGGATGATACTTAAAAGGTGAAATTAAGAGATGAGAGGAATATAATGAGAGGAGATGGGGAGAGACAGAGTGGGGCAGCTATCTCATACAGAAGAGGCAAGGGAAAATGGTTACAATGGAGGGGAAGAATAGGAAGGCAAAAGGGAATGGGTCAACCTTACTCCTATTGAATCTGGCTGGAGGAGGGAGGGAAATACATACTAAATAGGGGATCTCACCCTCCAGGAGAATAGGGGGGGGAAGGGGATGTGAGGGGGGATGATGGAAGGGAGGGCAGGCTGGGGGGGAGGGAAGTTGGAAGCACCCACTTTTGAAAAGGGACAGGATCAAAGTAGAGAATAGAACAAGTGGGAGGTGGGATAGGAGGGAGGGAAATATAGTCAGTCTTTTACAATACATCTACTATGTTATTGTTTTGCATTAGCTGCACATGTACAACCTATACTGAACTGCTTGTCTCCCCAGTGGGGGTGGGTGGCAGGGGGGGAAGGGAATGAATCTTGAATTGAAAGTTTTAAAATCAAATATTCAAATATATGTATATCTATATATCTATATATATATGTGTGTGTGTGTGTGTGTGTGTGTATACTATTATTAATACCATCTTACATGTTATTAAGAAAAAAAAAGATATACAGGCACTGAGGCATAGAGATCCACTGGAAAAGTTGAAACGGGTATGGGAGAAAATATGGGAGAAAGCAGATTGGAGGTGGGGATATCCTGTGGGACTGCTGTTTGGGGGGGATGGGTGGGGGAAAACGGGGAGAAAATTTGTAACTCAAAATCTGGAGGAAACGAATGATGTAAATCAGAAGTTAATAAAGCATTTAAATAAAATGTTTAAAAAAAAAAGAATGCTTGAAAGTCCTCTATTTCACTGAATAACCATATTTTCCCCTGAAACATTATACTCAGTTTTGCTGGGTAGGTGAATCTTGGTTTTAATCCTAGCTCCTTTGACCTCCAGAATATCATATTACAAGCCCTTTAATCCTTTAATGTAGAAGCTGCTAGATCTGTGTTATCCTGATTATGTTTCCTTGATATTCTTATTGTTTCTTCTTGGCTGTTTTTAATATTTTCTCCTTGATCTGTGAACTCTGGAACCTGGCTATAATAAACCTAGGAGTTTTCTTCTGGGGATCTTTTTCAAGAGGTGATCAGTGAATTCTTTCAATTTCTATTTTGCCCTCTGGTTCTAAAATATCAGGGCAATTTTCCTTGAGAATTTTTGAATGATGATTTCTAGGTTCTTTTTATGATCATGGTTTTCAGTTAGTTAAATTATCAATTAAATTATTAATATATTTATTATAAATTATAAATTAAATTATAATTTAATTATTAAATGATTAATTTAAATTTTCTCTCCTAGATCTATTTTCCAGGTCAGTGGTTTTTCTAATGAGACATTTCACATTGCCTGCTATGTTTTCATTTGTTTGTATCTGTTTAATAAATAGTATCTTGATTTCTCATAAAGTCACTAGCTTCCATTTGCTCGAACTGAATTCTGAAGGAATGATTCTCTTCAGTGAGCTTTTGAAATTCTTCTTTCATCTGCAACAATCAGCTTTTTAAGGCATTTTTTTTCCTCATTGGCTTTTTAGGCCTCTTCTGCCATTTGAATTGGTCTATTTTTAAGGTGTTATATTCTTCACTCAGTCTGTTGACTTGCTTTTCCTGATTTTCTTGTATTATTCTCATTTCTTTTCCCAATTTTTCTTCCACTTCTCTTACTTGATTTACAAAATCCTTCTTGAGCTCCTTCATGGCTTGTAACCAATTCGTATTTCTCTTGGAAGCACCAAAGTGCAGAGTTCTGACATCATTGTCTTCCTCCTGTTCCATGCTTTGATCCTGTTTGTCCCCATAAAAGGAATCTAAAGTTGGATTGCTGTGCTTGCTTTGCTTCCTCATGTTGCCACTCAATTACTTGATTTTTGAGCTCTTTACCACAGTAAAACTCTGCTTCCAGAGGGGTGAGCTTTGTCCCAGATCACTGGGGTTTTCACAGCTGCCAGAGCTATTAGGAGGGTGCTGTCTCTGCAGCTCCCACAAACTCTGGCTCACTGGTCACACACCTCAGGACCACCACCCAAGACCACAATCTAGATCCAGGCAGGTTAAAGCAAGAGTAGTTAACTTCAGAATGGTTGCTTGGTCCCCCCTACGATCTGCAGGCCAGGAGCTCTGAAGCAGCCACGTGGAGATGGCTGCAGGGCCACTGCACCTCCACCTCTTCTAGCTCTGGGGGCAGGGGCAGGACCCACTCCTCCATTCCCCCCAGTTCCAACAGAGTTCTACACTGATCTCTCACTTTTTCTTTGGCATTTATGGATTGATAATTCTGGAAACTGCCACTGCTGCTGGTGATCCACTCTCCCTAAGTCTACTGCAGCTGCTGGTCAGGGCCACTCTTGGGCTAAAACCACCATTGTCTAAAAACCAGCAGGGTTGGGCTGGGCTCCCCGCAAGCTGTGATGAGCCCTTCCTGTCCACCTGCCAGGCTGCCTTGGGTTCTGCAGCAATAAAATTTGTTTAGAGTCATATTTTATAGGTATTTGAGGTGGTTGTGGGGGGAGCTCACAGAGTTTTCCTGCTTCTATGCTGCCATATTGGCTCTCCTGCCCCCACCCCCCAGGGCAAAGTTTCAATAAATGCTTGAGGGATTGGACTGAATTATAACTGTCTTTCCTTGTTATCTTCTCCTTCACTCTCCTCACATTCAAATCTGGATGAACTCAGTTTAATTTCTCAATTGCTATATTTTTGGTCTAGACAATAATTGCACCAAAAATCACTTTTAGCTTTTCATGACTATTTCTTGGTACCTTTCACCTGTATCAACCACGTTGGAAGCATCTTTAGTCCATGCTGTTTCTCTATATCTCCCCCCCCACACACTTTTTATTGAGTTTTTAGCCCGGTCCTGGCCCCCCTTCATTTATTTAAACATGAAAGAATGCTGAATTCCCTTCACAGTCAATCTACAAGGAAGTAAATGGGGTAGACAATAGTTTTGAAACTGTACTGAGAGAGACAGCAAGTTGGCCGGATTTCTGTTTGTCTCAGAGTCAAGCTGCCCTGCCCCTTCCTCATACTGATAATTTCAGACCTAGACATGGGGCAGCACATGGCCAGCTCCCCCTTATCTGGGGACAAAATGGGCCCTGGACAAAGGCACCCATTTGGGCAGGAAGGCAAGTCTGTTCCTGAAATATTGAGGTGAATCTGAGGCTCCTCTGGGACCATTTGCTTCAGCTTCTCCCTCTTAGGAGACATCAAAATAGTCTTGTTTGGAACAGAAGTACCATGAGATATGGAAATAAAAGCAGTGACAGGCCACCTGGGGGCAAGCCAGGGACCTGGGCCACTACTGTTTGCCTGAAAGAGAGGCTCCCAAGCTTTACTCCCTCTGACACCTGCAGAGTCCTGACCTTAACAACCAAAATACTACAACATAGACATTTGTGTGGCAAAACCATGAAAATACCCCCTAGGAAAACAGCATGTGAAATGGCCCTTCTGGTCCGTTCAGTAGAGAAGAAACAAGACAAACTTTGGACACAGCTTCAGATCACTGTTCTAGCCACTGACACAATTTTGGGCAGTTCAGCTCAGAATGTTCCCTGCCTGTGGGTCACTGCTGTGCTGGTCACTTCGGATTCTTCGGGTTTCAGGGTAACATCTGCATCATTTCCAGTTGAAGCTTGGATAATAAGCCAAGCTATAGTCAACCTCTGTTCCCTGCTCTTCTGCCTTAAACCAAGTAAAGAACAGGTAAGACTTTCCCTGGATGCTCCAAATGATGCAGGCGAGGAGTCAGTGGTCGTCTCTGAGGTCCAGGCTCATTTGCCATTGCTCATTAGGGCCACCTTGGGAAGCAAGTGGGAATGTGCAGGTGAGGCTGCCCACTTGCCCTCTCTGGGGGAAGGAGTGCCCCCCCCCAACATCAAACTCCATGGTGGCTGCAATCACCATCACTGTGGCCAGCCTCCAACTGTGCTCTGGAGCCAGAGGAGTGAGGCCCGTGAACGTCATGTGCTGCTGCTGCCAAGGCCACTGGGTGCCACCATTTGAGCCAGAGGCTGGGAGGGAAGGAAACATGGACGGGGCGCCAAGGCAGACACCAAGAGAGACACCTTAGGCAGGTCACACTGCGGGTGGGGACATAGCTCTTATGTAGAGTACATACTAGAATGATTTGCACACTGTAAAAGCATGGTATTTTTTAAATTTGATTTATTGATTTAATGACAACTCTCATCTTACCTAGGATGTCATCTTAGATATATTTTAAGATATTTAAGAATATGTCTACCTCCAATGCCTAAGGGTAGTATGATGTATCAGCAATGCCATATTCACAATGCCTATGGAGATTACAGATATGCTGATATAATTATCCATCACAAAATACATCAGGTTTGCCATTTGGGGAAATAAACTAGAAAATTTATTAAGATACCAAAAGACTGAGTCCCAAAACCAGAAAGTGAAAGCCATCAGAGTAGTTATGACATTGGCACAGGTAGATAAAGTAGAAAGCACCCACATTTTCAAGCCTTTAAAACAGAACAGGCTACCTCAGGCAAAGGTCCTCCTCTCTCCACTCACAGCAACCACCCAGCGTCCGGGAAGCGCACTCCCAGCAGCTCCGGCCCCTGGCAGTCCTCAGCAGGAGTCCTTAGCAGAAATTCTGGCTAAGTCAAAAAGGGCTTCGCGCTGCCGCTGCCGCTGCCTCTGCTGCCGCCGCCGCCGTCACCACCACCGCCAGCCACCGCAGGAACTCCAGCTTGGCTTCCGCTTCCTCTTGCTCCACCCCTTCCTGCTACGTCAGCAAGTCCAGTGGGGCATGGAAGATCTTTAAATCCCATAACCCTTACATATGAAGATAACACATAGTTCTCAAAGGCCAAAATAGTAGGGCACAAGACTTGGGATGTCCTACCAATATGGAAAGACTGAGTATGGCTGCAGCTACATATAAATATGCATTTGCACATGCTTATGCATTTACATATACATGTGTATGTCTATGCTGTCTGAAATCCAATCTAATTTAATGCAAAGGGTTTTGTCATCAGGTTGTCCATAAATGATGATTAAAAAAAAATCAGGGTCTCTCATGAAAACAGTTTGCTAAAATGTAGATGTCTTGTGGTCTGTACCAGTGAAAAAAAGATCAAAACCCATAGATCACAGATGCTTGAAAAATTAAGACCTCACATTTATATATTTATCACATTCATCTGGGCTCTTTGTTTAAAATACAATTACTTTGGAAGGATGGGATATTTCTGTGATCATGCCCTCAATGAATAAAGAGAAAATGTGTCACCTATACTTGTATCCCCAGGAGTGAACACAAGTATTATTCTTATAAATTCTGTGAATTCTTCTATTAGATGGTAAGTTCCTTGAGAGTAAGGATTAGATTTGTCTTTTTGCCATTTTTTGTATCCCCAGTATTTATTAGCACAGTGCCTGGCATGTAGCAAGTACTTGTTAACTTGACTATTCCAGATATTACCTCTCATCTGCATCAGTATATTGAAGATCTCTTTGGGTTTCATTCAAATATATGTATGTGTTCATATGTAGATACAAGTATATACATGTGGTATTTTGTATATAAACATAAATCCACATATATTCACATATGAGTGCATGCATATGCATGCATGTTAGGCATACAAAAACACATACTCTACAATATAAATTGATAAGGTTAGGGTTTAGGTGTGCTCGAGACCCCAAAATAACAACACATAACTGAATGAATTTGACTCAAGCCTTCTCTCAGCCAAAGAAAAGCAAACTTTATTAAAGTTTATTAAAGGGTCACCATAATGGGTAGACTCTTAAAGAAGCTTCAGTATCTGTGACACTTGCATTGGGCAATTGGGCCAGAATCATATGACAGGGTGGTCTGCCCTAGATAATTCTCCACCTTCCCTTCTCATGGAGGAAAGATGGGGTCTTATATACAGAAAGGTTATGGGAGGAATCTAGGAGTGGTCTAGAGGAGGAGTTTTGGGAGGGTCTTCAGGAGGAGTCAAATGATGTCAGGCTCCAGTGATGAGAGATTAAGGGTGGAAAGTAGCTGGAGGCTACCTGGAGATGAGACAATGGAGGGCTAAGCTAATTTAAGGGCGCACAGATATTTGGGGAGGATCAAGTGTGGGAAGCAGCTGAACAAAGGTGGGCTAGGCTAGTAACAGAAATTTGGGCAGAGCTATTATGAAAGTCTTATGGACTCAGGCAAATGACTCATCAAATGGGAAGATTCAATCAGAGTTCAAGGGGGTTCCCAGAGCCTGTACCTCATCAGATTACAGAGGTTTTCAGGACTGAATATTGTGCCTGAAATTTATGGCATTACTAATAAAATTAATTCCAATTCTTTTTTCTGGGGGAAAGCAAATGACAAGACTTAATTCTTTGAAATGAGATGCCAGTGAGGAATTGACAAAATTTCACAGGTCTACCAGTGTGAAGACTAAGTCTTGGCACTCAGTCTTAATGCTATTTATCACCTTCTGGCAGACATTGCTGACTACAAGGAGAAACTCAGTTTTTCCTGTTAAAAGTTTTGTGTAGAATTTCCACTTTCAGTAAGGAAGCTATGTGTGAAATATAAAGTAGGGAGGTCAGTGACAGATTGGATCATTTCTACAGGAGAGCCACCATGGCGATATAACCAAAGGAGATTTAACCATAATTACATTGGTTGAAGAAACTGGGGCTACTTATATTGGATAAGATAAAATTCAAGTAGTACAAAATTATCATTTTCAAGTGTTTTAAAAGGCTACCCCGTAAAGCAGATTGTACTCATTTTGTTTGTCTCACTAAGGTAAAGTAAGATCAATGAATGATGGATAAACATTGTAAACAGACAAATTTCCTCTTGGCTCAGAAAGGAGTTTTTGCTTCTTCCTAGGGGGTCATCAAATGGAGGTTGATTGATCATGTGTTAGGTATTTTGTAGAAGAGAAAATTTCATTTTTCAGATACTATTTGAACTATTTTTGCATTTAGTGTACATATCCAACTCCAAAATTCAGTGCTAGTGAAAAAGCAAAATGGTCTTAAAATTCAGTAATAGAAAATTACTTCTAGAATAAGAGATAGAGCAAGGAAGATAATTGTTCCATTATATTTTGCTTTAGCCACATGCATCTGAAGTTTTGTATGTGTTTATGGCTTTCCAGTTCTCAATATTATATTTTAGAAGACATTGACAAGCTAAAACAGATACAGAAGCAGTTATCTAGAATGGTGAGGGAACTTGAAATACTGTCATTAAAGAATGGTTTGAAGGAAATGAGAGTATTCAGCCTAGAAAAGATTTATGAGAGACTTGATAGGAACATTCAAATCTTAAGGATTACCATGGGGAATCAGAATTAAACTTATTCAGCTTGATCCCAGAAGAGAGAACTAGAACAAAGGGGTCAAAGTCAGAGGCAGACAATTTGACACAAAGTGTTGGACTTGGAATTGGTAGGACCTGAATTTAAATCCCTCCCAATAATTTCTGTAGGAACATGGATTAACTCCAACTTCTCTGAAGTTTAGGGTCTTCAGATCTGTCAAATGGGGACAATAAAAACAGTACATGCTGTTTTTATAATACAGAAGGTTGTACTGTATCAAATCAAGTAATATATTTAAAATGCTTTGTAAACCTGAAAGTGCTATATAAATATTAGCTACTACAATTAATTATTTTAGTTATTTACATTCAAGGAAATTCTTGTTAATAACCAGAACTGTCCAAAATGGAAAGGGCTACTAGGGAAGGGAGAGAGAAAAATACCCTTTCAGCAAGGGCATGCCTCGATGACTACTTGCTTACTGGAGATGTCATTGAAAGGATTCATGATTCTGGGGCAGGCATTGGACCAAATGGTCTTGATTGTAACTGTTCTATCTCTGCTAAATATTCCATTTCTACTTTAAAATATAATTCCTTTCATTTCAAATTCTCTTGGTTTTGTAGAGCTAAAAGACCTAAGTATTTTGTTGACTAATTCTTGAGATTAGTACGGAAACTTTTTTTTTTCTTAAGCTTTGAAAAAAAAAAAAAGGTTAATTGATTGTTCAGAAGTGAAATCTATTCTGTCTTCCAAATTGATTACTTGTCTCAGTTTTATTCAGGAGACTAGAATGCTGAATAGTCCTTACTTGGATGGCAAAAATCCTGATTCTAACAACCTTTCTTTGTTTCAAATGTAAGAAGCAGGGGCTCTCTTTAGACTTCAAACCCCACATCCTAAATAAGAGTTCTAGGTTACAGATTCCAAAGAAAATTGTCAGTACGATACTTTAGCATCTATACTTTCAAAACGCCTTATTACAATACCATTATTGTGAATTCCCTTAAGTCCTAAAGTACTGAATATCCTTGGATGGAAACTGAGAGGGATCCTTTGTATTTTGGGCCAGTCCTAACTGAGGCTAGTCTAGTGATTCAGAGTTATAAAGCAAAAAGACACTGGTGGAACATAAAAATTCCTTTCTATTCTATATGATTCTAATCTATATGATTCCATGCAAAACTCTCCCCACCTGTCCTCATTCCAAACTCCAGGGAACAAGATTAAAAGGGGACAAGTAGAACTAGAAATATTTTATTCCATTTCTTTGTCAGTAACAAAATCGTAATATGGTATAGGTGAATTTGTCATTTATATTTGAAAACTGTATTACTGCCAGTGATCTGTATATGGGTATATAATTTTAGCCAAATATTAAAGTGAAAGGCAAACAAAATATTTTACATTATAAATTAACATACAAACTAGCTCCAATAACTATAGGACAAATGATTACTTAAGAAACATCCTTCTTATTGTGGTTCAGTGGAAAAAAAATTGCATTTCCATTCAGAGAAACTGGATTTGATTTCTACTTCTTTCTCTGACTATCCATCAAATAAATTAGTCTCTCTGAGCCTCAGTTTCTTCATCTGTAAAAGGAGGAAGAAAAACTAGATGGCCTTCAATGCGCTTTCCAGATATAATCTTATGGTCCATCAAATTATCTTAACAATGCAAATTAGGCTAATATTCTGTTTTAAAATCCTCTAGAGAAGAAGGTTCCAGTCTCCCTCAGGAGCCTATTACAAAGTTCTTCCCTATACTTAATTTAAATTCATTTCCCCTTGTCCTGTCTTTAGTCTCTTGGCATTATCTTTTTTTTATGATTGGAAAAACTACATTCCCTGTTCATGAGGTTATTTTTCATTTAAATTTTTCTCAATATAAAGTTTCTAATAAAAATGTCTTGACTTGAGTAGCCTTTCTTTTTTCTTCCCTACAAGGAAAAAAATCAAAACATGAATTAAAATATTATTTCTCATTTCTTTATAACCAAAGATTTTTAATGCTTCTTTCAAATTAAATTTCACTTATTAATCTACGTTTTCAATTTCCTCTATAACTGGAAGTGGTAGTTTAAGTTCAAACCACTTACTTGAATATTTCAATTATGATTCAAGACTAATGGGCATGAAATATACTTGCCTTGGTGAATTTCAAAATAAATATCTCGAGGAATATTTTATATGCAGAACAGAAGTATTAATTTGATCATAGGAACTTTGCCACATTGTATTAAAGTAAAATGCTAGTCTGTCTGCCAGGGAAAGATGTCAGTTAGATATTTGCTGAAAACTTAAATTTAAATTAAGGTTTAGTCATTTTAATATTTATATTCCTGTATTTCTTGCTCTGTGTTGTGTGAGAAGGGAGTTAAAAAAAAGTCCTTCTGTATAACAGACTTACTCTGACTCACTGGAGGAAAATGACTATTTTAATTCATTTCCCTTATGTAAACTTAAAATAGTTTGAGGTAGTGTTCATATCTCCAAACTGGCAAGCTACTTCTAAATGACGTATACATGAACTTGAAGAATGGCTGATATTTATATGTCACTTGGAAGTCTGCAAAGTTTTTCATGTATAATTTTTACAACAAGCTCTTGAAGTAACCATTACTAATATTATTCTCTCCATTTTACAGGTGAGGATAGCACCACTAGAGAACAGTGATTTGCCCATGGTCTTATAGCTGCTAAGGGTCATAAGCAGTATTTGGAATTACATAGTCACAATGAATATCTCTACTCAGAAGATATATAGTAAAATTCAAAATACTTTAATGTTCAGGATATTCAAATTCTTGTTGAAGAAACATAAAAATGGGCTGAATAGCCCAGTATGATGGAGCTGAAAGTGGTTGATTGCTTGCATTAAGGAGGTCTGAGCTGCATTAAGAATAAAACCATTTGGATATTGACACGAAGACTTGCACAGATATGGGAGAGGAAGGTCACTAGGCTATGAAATGGCACAGGTTCAAAAGAAATGGAGCAGGTTAACACTTCTATGCTGACCAGCAGTGGGACTGGGCCTGTGAGTTCTGCTCCACTTCCACTCTAAGCACCATACACAGACCTAGTTTTAAAAAAATAAATAAATAAAGGTTGAATGGGTTAGTTTTCACTTCTCAAAATACTCTCCTTTCATCCTTACCTTCTTTTTTCTTCACCTATTTATTAATAGTCTACCCTTGTTTCTCAGGTTAGTTCCTGGGCCATCCCCTCTAATCTCTCTTGAGATCTCCTCTACTATAAGTGATCATCACTTCTTTGTCTGATGTGATGGAATTTTACGCATAGTTATCATATCCTACTTTATAGTGTATTCATCAGTACACTTATCTAATCTCCTCCTACTAGAATATAAGCTTTAAGAGGTAAGGATAAAGTCTTATTTATCCTTGTCTTTCCCCTAGTGCCTGACACATGAGTAGGAGAGATTCACTATCTTTCTTGCTTGTAGTTACGGTAGATTCTGTTAGGACATGTTCACTCTGTGTCAAGATGTAACAGATAAAGGGACCTGTTATACTATTCAACTGCATGTGGCTCTGACCAAAATTAGAGCTTGTACAGCATTTAAAAGCCTGACATTTACATGTAGGCATGTATATATACACGCATATATTATATTCATGTATACACAAATATACAATACACACATACATATGTGTTTGTATATGCATCTATGTTTGTCTGTGTGTATATGTGTGTATGTCTATGTCTTTCTCTCAGCCTCTCTGTGGTTTGTGCTATAGAATCTTCCTCTGTTAATGCAGTGAAATCACTTTATCTTCAACTTTCTGCTCATAGAGAACTTCCTGAGCCACTGAGGGGTTAAATTGACTTACCCATGGTCATACACATAGTATGTGATAGAGACAGGACTTGAACCCAGGTCATCATTCCAGACCAACATTCTATCCATTACATCTAAACTTATTTTTTAAAAAATATATTCATTTCCATTTGTTGTAGAAGTAGAAGATTCAAGCTTCCCCAATTATATAAGGTACTATGTCAAAAAGAGTAATAATAATTCATATATATATATATATATATATATATATATATATATATATATATATATGTGTGTATGTACGCACTTATGTAGTACCCTATGGTTTATAAAGCCTTTTTCTTTATAGGAACTCTGTATAATAGTGAAATTATCATTATCTTCCCAGTTCCTCCTATTCTTTTATCCTCATCTATCTCAATTCTTTTCTTCCTGTTGTAGAACAAAATGGAAATGATTCAGTCCAGTCTAGTGGTTCTGTATGGGAAGTAAAATGAAATGAGATTTTGAGATACTGAGATCAATGAGAAGTTGAGATACTGCTAGGCCACCTATCAGTTAATGAGAAGAGGTTTACTTAACAAAAGCATGGCAAGGGTATTCAGCAAAAAGATAACATTGGTTCAGTTGGATGCAGCTTCCTTATGCCTCTGTAACTGCCATATGTTGACACATCAATATGAAGAATTTTTTCAAGACTGAGGAAAGCCTTTGGCTCCTTGTGAATTAATTTTATGAACTGAATTTGCTTTTAGATCACTAGGAAGCTATATTGATTGTGCAAGTCTTAGTCCTTGGACCAAATATTTAATATGTTTAATATGTAATATAAAACTATCATAAAAACAACAGTGACCAGTATATACATACACACATGCATATTTATTGTGTGTGTATATGCTTTAAAGTTTGTAAAGAATTTTACAAATATTATTTCAACTCATTTTAGTCATGCATTTTAAATACAGTGTTTAAATTTTAGACTCACTTCCAGCTTCCACCTACACTAGCAGGTTATTTACTGAGAACATGTGTAACTACATTTAGAACCCTGAGTCATTGGGGTTGTTTTTCTAATCCTATTGCTTATCAAGCTCCATTTAGTGAGTTCTATCACTATCAACTATCAGTTAATGTCTCCCTAATTCCATTTATAGAATTAACAACAATTAGCTTTTAAAAAGAGATTATTTACTGAGAAGGCAGAATAAGAAGCAAAGCACAATATCCAAAAGTGGAAACACACTCTTCTCTACAACTTTTGTCATTGGGAAGAGTGGGCTAAAACTTAAAAGAGTTGCTAGTAAATATTTTCCTCACCAAATAGGTGTTTCATAGCCAGTAGGTGATTCCTTCCCTTGCTTTCTGGACATAGTGTCTCAGCTGCCAGATCATACTGATCTAGATCAAGCCAGTCACTATTCAGGGGTGTCTCCTCATCCAGCTTAGCTGCCATAGCTACTGGCAGACCATGTAATGCATTCTAACTGTTGGATCTCTGGTAGTTCTAGTACATTCCATCTCTCTTCCTCATTCATTTAAGATCAGGAAAGGATGAACACAACATATACAGAAGAAACAAAGTTATCGTGCATTTGTGGGTAGCTAGAAGGAGAGAGACCCAGAGGTTCTTCCTCTACCAGTATGGGCAAAGTTCTTGCCTTGCTCAATAACCAAGGAAGAACAAGAACGTATGTTTATCTCTCTAAGCTTTTGTATGCACACTCAGTTCCGGCTCAGAAGTCAATCAAAGGGTTTATGTCCCCAAGAAGTAAGCATACAGGAAAGAATTAGAGGATATCCTCATGTGCCAAAGCATGAGAGAAAGCTCACCTACTTCCAGGAGGTTGATACTTGGCCTTCATTGGCTATCTTCCTGAGTTTCTCTGCCTCATTACACAAAGAAACCCAAGTATACTCTTTGTGGAGTAGATGGAACAAGCTACTCTGTCCTCAGAGTACCATTGGGAGTGTATTTGGTATATATACCACTTATGAAGTGATCTTGAGAGTCCTAAGAAGGGTAAGCATTTTCCTTCCAGGTACCTCCCTCAAGTGCCTTACACCATAGTCATAATAAAGTTCTAGTTGCACACTTCCTAATTACCACCGAAATAACATAAAAAAATCCCAAGTTCATTCAACAGGATTTCTACACAATCTCCCCAACCAATAGTCTTAGGGGAGATTCTAGGCTCTCAACAGTTCCTGGACCTAGAGATCATTATCACTCCCAAGTATAAAGATTATACAAGTTTAAGAAATCACAATTTACAATATTTATTATCTTTAAGGCACAGTTCTTTAACATCTTTCAATAATTGTGGAATGACCACAGAAAATTTAATTTATAATTCCATTCAGTCAAAAGGGGAATGAAGCTTTTGGTATTTTTTCTAAAATCACAGCCATAAGCACATAGCCACAGGCTATAGGACTTTCATATCAGGTCCTTCGATCACCTTGAGCTCCTC
Source organism: Petaurus breviceps papuanus (assembly GCF_028583685.1). Taxonomy (NCBI): domain Eukaryota; kingdom Metazoa; phylum Chordata; class Mammalia; order Diprotodontia; family Petauridae; genus Petaurus; species Petaurus breviceps. The sequence goes on along the minus strand of NW_027186492.1, from coordinate 17,183,791 downwards.
TTCTTCCTCCACACTTCTCTTTCCTCTTCAACAGACATTATGACCAGTCTAGTGGCTCAGGTTCTGAATTAGAATGAAATGGAACATTCATAGACCATTTTTCTATTAACAAAAGGAGGTCTATTTAACAATAGTATGGAAAGTAAAATCAGCATGCATATAATATTGATTCAATTGGGTGAAATTTCCCTATCTCTGCATTTGCACTAGTTCAGAAGTGTTTGTCAAGATTGAGGAAAGATCCATTACCATATCTATGCAGATCATTCCCAAATCTGTAAATCCAGCCCTAGTCTCTCTATGGAGGAGTTCCAATATCACATCCCCATCAGCTTATCAGACTTTCTAAGGGGGTGTACAGTAAGTTTCTCAAACTCAAAATATCCTAAATAGAATGCATTACTATCTCCCTAAATTCACCCTTCTTCTGAACTTGCTTATTTCAATCAAGGGTTTCAACTACTTCCAGTCATGGGTTTGCCAACTTAGACGGATGTTCCACTCTATCCTTTCTCATCCCACATGCCAATCAATTGACAAGTTGGATTGATTATTCTGAACAAAATTTCTCACATGTGTCTCTTTGTATATTCATTTGAGCACCAGCCTAGACCAGATCATCAATACCTCTTGCCTACACTATTTCAATAGTCTTCTAATTGGTCTCCCTGCCTTAATTCTCTACCCTCTGTCCAATCCATCTTCCCCTCAGATGCCAAAGTGATTTTCCTAAAGCATAGTTCTGGCCATGTCATTCTTCAACTCAGTTAATATCAGGATAAAACACAGAGTATTGCATTTGGCACTTCAAATCCTTCATAATTTGGTTCCACTCTACATTTCTTGGCTTGTTATGTATTACTTCCCTTCATGTTCCTCAAAGATGACACTGAATTTCCCAACTATATGGCTTTACTGCTTCTCACACATGCCTGGAATGTTCTTTTCATTATCATCCCTTAGTATCCACAGCATTCTTCAAAGTTCAGCTAAGGGCTACCTTCTACATGAAGACTTTACTGAATTTCCAAGCACACTAGAGTCTTCTGTCTCAAAATTACTTTGCAAAACATTTTGTGAATGTTTTGTATATACCTTGATGCATGGTAAATGATTAATATATATGTTGACTGATCAATAATTTTATATATGAAGGAATAGATACTTGTCCAGTGACGTGATTTGCCCAACCCCACAAATCTAGTGTCAGAGTTAGAAGAGCTACCTCTCCTTACATCAGCCTCAGTGTTCTTCCCCCTACATCATGCTGCCTGTCAATTTGACACGGCACCTTTATTACATCAAGTATATCTGGCAGAAAGAAAGTGTCCTGCTGTATCTAAATAGCATTGCTGTGATTTCTGTCAAAATATAGATTGCCAAACTGTTTTTGAATTTTCTGTGGGATCAATTTGGACAGCAAACCAACCTGCCTGATATACCACTGATGGGAGCTCAGGTTTTTTTGCATGTCTTTTGGCAATTTTATAAGAATATTTAGGGGCTTATTATTAGAAAGTGATTTCACATACATTACCTCATTTGATGTGCATAATATATGAAGAAGATAGTAGAAATATATTAACATCATCATTTTATAGAGAAGGAAAATGAGGATCACAGAATATAAATGAATTGCTCAAGATTATATACCTATTAAGCAGTGGATTTGGGACTTATATGTGTAATATAGAAGTTTTCTACATTAATTCCAGAGACAATAATAGAGCTATGGCATGTTGGAAATACATAAAAGAACTTTTTTTTTGATACAGATTACACGCACAAGTCATTTTATAAGGAGTGATCTTTATCATAACATGACTGATTTTCACAAGTACTAGGAGGTATTAGGAGTCACCTCTAGCTAACTGTCCCTGGATATAATCTGTTCAACAGCTTTATAAATGATTTTCAAGGAAGGAATAAATACAAAGTTTATGAAATTTTTGGACTAAATGAAGTGGGCAGGAACATTTATTGTACTGGATGAAAGAATTAGAATCAAAAAAGGTTCTTGACTAGATGAAAAAAATGGGCCAAATCTAGTGAGATTAAATATTTTCATTTATGAATTATATATATTTGTTCTAGGCAATGTGCTAAATGTCGGGAATACAAAGACAAAAGGAACATAGCCTCTGCCCTCCAGGAGCATTCTATTAGGAAAGAAAATAATGTACATACATGAAGATATGCAGAATACAAGTGTGTGTGATATGTATATATAGAAATATATACACACACTTATATGTGTATGTGTATGCATGAATGTGTGTATATAGTGAAGCTCCAGGAATTCTTATCCCAATTCCCACTAACATTGGCAAGTTGGATTCCTAGACCCAGCTATTATTCCCCTTTGGGGTTCTAAGAGTAATCTTGAGGGCTACTGGGATTCTATCATGCAATGGAACAGAAAGTAATCCAATATGGAACAACTGTAGAGAATATGGAGCAAGGTAAGATGTAAGAAAACTGGAAAGAAGGAATGGGCCAGGTTGTGAAAAGTTTTAAATGCTAGAGAAATGTATATTATATGCTATAGGAAATAGGAAGCCACTGAAGTTTAGGGGGGGAAGGAGTGACATGGACAGAACAGAACTTTGGAAAAAATAACTTTGGAAATTGTGTGGAGGCTAGATTGGAGGAAGAAAGGAATGAAACAAGCATTTTTAAAGTATCTATGTACCAGGCACTGTTTCCAAGCACTTAACAAATATTATCTCATTTAATTTTCACAACAGTCCTGTGAGGTAGGGGCTATTTTACAGTTAAGGAAACTGAGGCAGGCTGAGGTTATGTGATACCCAGGATCATATAGTTTATTAAATATCTAAGGTTATATTTGAGCTCAGGTCTTCCTGACTCCAAGCCTAGTACTGTATGTACTGTGTGACCTAGTTGCCTTCTAAAGGCATAGAGACCTGAGATAGAAAAAAAAAAAAAAACATGTAGGGAGCTATTGTAATGGCAATTGTAATATTGTAGTTGAGAGCTGATGGGAACCTGAACTAGGATAGTAGAGAGAAAGGAACATATTCAAGAAGTGTCATGGAGGTAGAATCTACCTGACTTGGTAACTGATTAGAAATGTGGGGAGATGAGGGAGTTGCCAAATAATGATCTTCATTTTCTTGATAAAACAGCAGTCAGTTCAGCTTAGAGGGTGAGAGTGTGTGCTGTGGGACACTTGAAGAGGAAAAAGAATGTTTGGAACAGCCTCTGTGGCAAGTGAGATAGACAATCAATTGGGGGGAGTAAGAGAATCGTCTTGTTGCAATGTGAACCCAGTTGAGATTGGGTAATGTAAAATGTAGAGAACCCAGTCAACAAGGTTGTGTGACTTCCTCCAGATTCACTTGGAAGTATCCCTTATGGAATGTCTTCTAGACGTTGCCATATGGTTATTAAAATTGCAATGGTCATTTGCAGAATCCATTCTCATGTAATATATTCTGAGTCATCTAATTTTGGTGAAAAAAAAAAGCAAAAAAAAATTTGTAAAAATTGTTACAAGAGATGAAAAATTGTGCATATCTTTTCATAATTATTTGAAGTAATAGTTGTTGACAACTTCTCTACAATGAATTACACCATAGAGTTCCAAACCTCTTTTTTATAGTAACCATGTTGAATTAACTGTTTATTCTTCTATACTTCCATGGAACTCTATACTTTGCTGTGTCTCCTACTTAACTACCTCCGTGTTCCCCAAAGTATGGTTACTTATTTACAAGTGTAGTTTGTCTTTTATGCTTATATGGATATAATCTTGAGGCAGGAGATGAAGCTGAAAGGGAAAATATATTCACTCCCTTCTTTGTCAACTGTCTTGGAATGTGTCCATGCCAACAGATCCAACAAGACCTTTTCTTCTCTTGCTGGGCAGTTCCTATTTCCCTAATCACCAACCTCAGCTGTTGTTGTTCAGTCATTTCAATCATGTCTGACTCTTCACGACCCCCTTGTGTTTTCTTGTAAATGATACTGGAATAGTTTTCCATTTCTTTCTACAGCCCATTTTACAGATGAGGAAACAGAGGCAAATAGAGTTAAGTGACTTGCCCAGGGTCACCCAGCTAATAAGTGTCCGAGGTTGGATTTAATCTCAGGAAAAGGTGTCTTCTCGTCTTTAGGCCCAGCACTCTATCCACTGTGCCACCTTGCTGGAAAAAGCTTTCTTTGTATATGCATAAGGGAAGCAGGGACAGAAGAAAAAGTGACAGAAGAAAAAGTCGTGTGACTCAGCTAGTCGAGTCTTGTCCTACACAGTAAAAATGGCATTCTGATTCACTTGGAAAAATTGTGCATCCAGTTTCATTTTACCTTTTAGGAAGTTTAACAAAAAACTGTTGATCATTACAAACAAACAAATTGCCCAGTTTCTCTGATACATTTGGACCAAGGTTTGAAACCTGGTCCTTTCTGTGTTTTTGTAGTCCAATACCCAAAGATTGGTTCTCCCTGCTGAAGTCACATTGTTCTCAAATAAGGCAAAATGTACTAATCAGTAATGAATAGATTTATGAGATGTTTCTAGCCTGTAAACTAGTTAAGGAGAAATTAGAAATTTAACTTTACAGAATAGAATAAACTTTGGCATTAGTTTCTGTTTTACTTGGGCATAAGACAGGGAAAGAAGAGGAAAGCATACCTCAGCTTGTTACCTATCAGCCCAAATAGAGTCCACCACAGCATTCTGGTGGCAGTACTCTGGAGGCTGACAAGAAGGGAAGAGAAATGAATAAACATTTATACAGCACCTACTTTGTGAGAAGAATTTTGTTGCAATGGCTATGGAGACTATGAAGGGTGCTGAAGCAGGCATTGGGTAGAACTCAAAGCTGGGTCGGACACAGAAGAAGGCCAGTGTCATACACTGTATCCTCGGTCATCACCAGTTGTCTTGACTTCTGTCTTGCCACTGGATACCAATGACTGGAAGAGAGCATGAGGATGAGGACTTTGTACATTTCTGCCTAACTAATAAGCAAGACAAGACATTCCTCATTATTCACTAGTCTACCCGTCTTGTCCTGTGGTGATAGGCCAGTTACAATGCAGCAAGTGTGGATGCACTGGAAACTGTAGCTGCAGCCTGGCACCCAGGTAGCCCAAGGCATGTCTTTTCACCAAAGCAGAAGTGGGATTTGTCAGTCTCATGGGTGTCTGAGCAGCCCTTTTAAGGACTGCATTCTCATCTCATGTTGGAAAGAAAAGGCTATATACAAGGTGCTCTAAAAATCATCTGCTTCACCCAACCCTGGCCTGTTTACTGTGATCTACACTGTGGTCAAAAAACATAAAAAGTCTTCCAAACTCCCATTGGATTGCTCACACCCTGACCCCAACATCCTGATGGCATTGGTCTTCTTCAAAAAAGGAGAAACAGCTATGTGCCAAGTACTGGGCTAAGTACTTTACAAATAGAACCTCACAACCATCCTCTGGGGTAGGTGCTGTTAAATCCCCACTTTACAGCTGAAAAAAAACTGAGCCAAACTAAGTTTAAGTGACTTGTCCAGGGTCACACAGTTAGGAAGTGTCTGAGGCTAGATTTGAACTCAGGTCTTCCTGACTCCAGGTCAGCACTCTATCAAAAGCACCGCCTACCTGCTCTTAAACTCCTGCTCTATGTAACTTCACAGCTTCAATGCTCAACTCCGAAGCCCTTTGTTGTCTTCCACTTTCAATGTATTTGAAACAGGCACTGCTGCTGCTGCTGGTGCTGCTGCTAAAAAAAATTCAGGGACTGTGAAAGTCCTTTCCACTGCTCAGATTACCTCATTTGCACCTTGCTTAGGGCTCAAGCTAGTCTCTATGGCTCCCAGGATGGGAAGAAAATTTCTGTCTGTCTGAGACAGCATCTCCCAGAGAGCCAAAATTAAAACACTTCTCCTTTTTCTAAGGTATCTATTTCAAAATCAGGTTATCCATATTTTCTCTCTACTAATCTGTTTAGCTCCAGGCTATGCGAAGTCTGAAAGGGAAAGCCATTACAGAATCAGGAAAGGCCTTTGGAGTGAGAAGGTGTATCAGCAATGCCATATTCACAATGCCTATAGAGATTACAAATATGCTGATATAATTATCCATCACAAAATACATCAGGTTTGCCATTTGGGGAAATAAACTAGAAAATTTATTAAGATACCAAAAGACTGAGTCCCAAAACCAGAAAGTGAAAGCCATCAGAGTAGTTATGACATTGGCACAGGTAGATAAAGTAGAAAGCACCCACATTTTCAAGCCTTTAAAACAGAACAGGCTACCTCAGGCAAAGGTCCTCCTCTCCCCACTCACAGCAACCACCCAGCGTCCTGGAAGAGCGCTCCCAGAAGCTCCGGCCCCTGGCAGTCCTCAGCAGGAGTCCTTAGCAGAAAGTCCTGCTCCCAGCAGCTCCGGCCGCTGGCAGTGCTCAGCAGGGGTCCTAACTCAAAAAAAAAAAAAAAGGCAACCGCCGCCAACTGCCAACCGCAGGACCGTTAGCTCGGCTTTTCACTTTCTCTTGCTCTGCTTTGTCAGCACGTCCATGGGGCATGGGAGATCTTTAAATCCCATAACCCTTACAGAAGGCCACTGTGATAGGTGACCTTCAAGTTGGGATTTAGCAGATGGGACAGGATGTAATAGTTGAAGAAACTAATAGATGTGAAAAGCTCAAGCATAGACATGTAGGCCTATGAGTTCAATGAATGTTTATGAAGCAGAGGAATATCCAGTTTGGCACGAAGTAGAAATGTTTGTACATAGCAGTAGTTTGGCATGGGGTACTAATAGGATATGAGGATGAAAAGATAGGTGATGACTGATTGTTAAGGTCCAGCCAGTGAGGAGAAATTGAATTTTACTTGATAAGCAATAGGGGACAATTCAAGATTTTTAACTAAATCTCAGTTTAAGAAAGGTTATTCTGGCAGTGATATGAAGAAAGGACTATAGAAGGGGAGACAGTAGTCTTGAGATAACTTGTTGCAACGCCACCACAATATTCATAGCACCAATGGAAACTCTGAATATGCTGGCATAGTGCTCAATCACAAAATATAACAGACTCTCCACAAAGAAGACAGAAGCAAAACATGTATTTAGACACCAGAAAACTGAATCCCCAAACTAGAAAGCTGTTATTGTAGCAAAGAAGTTAATATACCATAACAGCACAGAGAGCCACAACATCCTTCAGCCTTCACACAAACCAACACTCACAAGCCTACCTGTCTGCATCCTCTCCTCCCTCCATCTCTAACTGCTCTGACTCCCAGCTTCCTGTGGGCTCTGCTCTACCCTTCAGCAAAATCCTCCCACAACAGACTCCATGTGAATACATTCAGCCTATTAGGGGGCAGGGAAATCTTCAAATTCCCATTATCATTACACTTGTTTGCAGGTTAAAACAGTTCAAGAAGCTGATAATGAAGGTATACATGGTGATTATTAGGAGAATAGGAAGAAAGAGATAGATTTGAGAGATATTGAAGAAATGGAATCCATAGGACCTAGTAACTAATAGAATATGAAAATTGAAGAGAGAAAAAAAGAAAGAAAATGTAAAGGAAGGGAATATTCAGAGGTAACCCAAAGGTTACAAAGTATCAGGGGGAATGATAGTGCCACAGAGAGAAATAGCAGAAGCAGATTTAGCATTAAGGATAATTACCTGTTTTTTTTAATATACTTGATTTAGGATACTGAATGGATATTCAGATAAAGATGTCTTGTAGGCTGTTAGAGATACAGGTTTAGATCTAGGAAGTGATGTTGGACTGGAGATGGAGATTTTGGAATTATATGCAGATAATTGGTGATCAAAGTCATGGTGTTTAATGAAATTCCCAAGGGAAAAAGTATAGACAAAGAATAGGGCCAAGTACAAACCCATAGAGGAACACTCATCCTAAGAGGTCAGGAGAAGGACACAGAGATAACAAAGGAGAAAGAGAAGAGAAACGGGCCGATCGTAGTCCTACAGTTGGAGAGGACCTCTGAGGCCTTCGAGTAGAACCCTCTCTTTTTACAGATGAAGAGACTGAGACTCAGATAGATTACGTGATTTTCTCAAAGTCGCTTAGGTATTAAGTGCCACAGGCAAGAATTAAACCCAGGTCATATAACTCTAACAGCTCCCTATTACCTCTAGGATCCAAATCCAATCTCCTTTGCTTAGCATTTAGGGCCCCCTTCAATTTGTCCACAACCTTCTTTTTTTATTCTCCTCATATTATTCCCCTTAATACACTTTATGGTCTTATCTACTTGCATTCTTACTGCTCCTCATGTGTAACCCTCCAACTTCCAAATCTGTTTCTTGGAGCTGCTTTTTCCCCAGCCTAAAATGTACTCCCTACTCATCCCTACCTCTTAAAAAGTCTACCTTCCTTCAAAGGTGAGAATAAGCCTATAAATTCTTCAGGAAATCTTTACAAATTTCCCCAGATATTAGTGTCTTATGCCAAGCCCCTCACCCCCCCCCAATCCTGAGAATTATTATATATATATATATATATATATATATATATATATATATATACTGTCATCGTTAATAGAATATGAGCTCACAGATGAATTGTTTTATTTTTGTCCTCCAGAGCCTTTCACAATGCCTGACATATAGTTGGTACTTAGTAAATTATTATTGACTGATTATTGATAGATGGAAAGATTGACTGAAAAAGGTGAAGAAAAGCCTGCAGGTAAAACTGAGAAAACCAGGAGAAAAAGAAGTTTCTACTTTCATTAGACATGAGAAATGGCATAAAAAGAGTGAAGGACTCTATAGGGACTCATCCCAGTCTGGCCTGAAAAATGAGAACACTGGGTGGTTATTCTGTAGAGCCATGAGGAGCAGTTAAAAAGTAGGCAAAGGAGAGAGGAAGTTGTTTTCTTCTCTTTCACTCCTTGCTTGAGCATCAGAAAGGTTCCAGGAGACAGGAAGTATGTGGGGGAAGTATTAGACTAAGGAGTTATATAAATCTTTGCGATTGATGGATGCTCATTTTCAGATTGTCAATTTGTTTTTCTAATTTTAATATGGCATTCTTCTGTAATACTGCAAATCTGGCGGAAACAAATGATGTAAATCAGCAGTTAATAAAGCATTTAAATTTAAAATAAAATAAAATACTGCAAATTATGTGTTTATAGGGAGGCATTATTTCAGTGAACTTTGTGGTTCTATTTCTATATCCTCTAAGGTGTCTTAGGCAAGAGTTTTGAACTTAGAGAGTAGACAATCTCTCAAATGTAATTGCATCCCCTGTATTATGAGACAGTGTTTGACATAAGGTTTCTTGTAGAATCACATGGGCGAATAAGTAATTCATACAAAGTGTTCTAAGAAATTTAGAGAGGAGGAGTTTAGTTTTTGAGGAGGGATTCTATTTAGTATTAGAGAACATGATATAGTTGGAGCCAGGGAGTCCTTGTTTCAAATCTTGCCCCTAGCACTTACTAACAGAATAACCACATACAAGCAATTTAAACTCTTAGAGGCTCACTTTCCTTATTGGTATGATAATATCTGCATCATACCTACCTCACATGGCTTTGGTGAGGCCCAAATTTGAAACATGGCAAAACTAGACTCTATAAAAATATACATTGTTATTCTCAGCACTTTGTAGTGGGGCTGTCTTGGGAAATCTTGCATGCAGGAAATGTGTCAGACAATGTCTGGAATTTTCAGGTACCAATCATCCATCAAGTGGAGAAAAATACTTTTCCTCTCACTTTGTGTCAGGGAGGATTTTTTTGGCAGAGAGGGGGCGATGAATATGTGAAGGACAGATTGTAAAAAGATTGAACAGGGAAACATTTAGAAGGTTCTTCCCTTTAAAAATTGAGAGTTGATGAATCCCTGAGTTTAGGGTGGTAGCAGTCTAAGTGTGGCAGCTGTGTGACACAATAGATAAAGCACTGGGTCTGAAGACAGGAAGACATCTTTCTGACTACAAATCCAGCCTCAGGTACTTAACTGTCTGTGTCATCCTGGATAAGTCACTTAGGGTTAAGTGACTTAACACTATTTGCCTCAGTTTCCTCATGTGTATAATGAGCTGGAGAAGGAAATGGAAAATCACTCTAATATCTTTATCAAGAAAACACCAAAAAAAAAAAAAAAAAAGAAAACATCAAACGAGATCATGAAGAGTCAGACATGACTAAAAAACTTCATGAAGTTTGGATTCAGTCAAAGAGCCACATTTGAGGACCTAGAAGGCCACATGTGGCCTCAAGGCTGCAGGTTCCCCCACCCGTGAAAGTGGAAAGGAGATGAGCACTAAGGTATATATTGTGGAGAAGGAATTAACAGGCCCTATTAACTGACCAGATATAGGAGGTGAAGGAAATGAAAGAGTCAAAAATGAGTTTAAAGCGGGCCTGCACAACATAACAGTCTGAAATCCTTTGTGGGGCAGAGAAACTAGGTGGGGCAGTGAATAAGCTCCAACCCTGGAGTCAGGAGGACCTGAAATCCTTTGGTGAGCTGTAAGCAGCCTGTATGCCATATGTTTTGCAGGACTGCTCTACAGTCATCTAAAGATGACTTGAGATTTGCTAAATTAATGCATGGAGAAATTCTCTAGTTACTCAATGGACAATTCCAAAATGTCCTGAAAATATCTAAAAATCAATATGTCCTAAATAGAATTTACCTTCTTTTACACTAAACCAACATTTCCTCCAAATTTCCCTGTTTTTATTGAGGTCATAATATATACATTCCCAAACTTTTGGTCATCCCTGATCCCTTGACAAACAGTATAGATTCTATGTCGACAAGATCCCTTCTGCCTTTACTCTTGTCTTCACTTACATTATCTACCATTATAGTGCTGGCCCTCAACTCCTCTTACCTTGACTGTTGCAACCAGTTCCTAATTGGACTCCTGGAATCCAATCTCTTGCCTCTTACCCACTCAGGTGTTAAAATAATCTTCTTCTTCTTCTTCTTCTTCTTCTTCTTCTTCTTCTTCTTCTTC
>NW_027186492.1:17164997-17172796 GCF_028583685.1 Petaurus breviceps papuanus | reverse complement strand
TTCTTCTTCTTCTTCTTCTTCTTCTTCTTCTTCTTCTTCTTCTTCTTTTTGCTTTCTGGAGTGGTGGGGAAGGTAGGGCAATTGGGGTTAAGTGACTTGCTGTAATGGTAATTTAATTTTGAATTTGAAGATCCCTTTGTGTTGGCAAAAGTAGCAGGTACTTAACACTTAGCAACTGATCAAGCCTCTGATTGGGGGAACAGAAGGTATGAACTCCTATCTCCTGTTAACTGACTTAACAGGAAGGGGTTGGCAGAAGGAAGTGAAGTAGGTAATACTGTGTATATAAGAAAAGCCCCAGAGAGGCACAGTCAGAATTTCCTTGAAACCAAGATCTGGTGGCAGAATAGCTACCAAAGAATGGAGAACTGAGTCCTGAAAACTGAAAGTCTTGGTGGAGCTTCTTCTGAACAGGAGCAGAGCCAGGAGGCCAGGAGGACAGGAGCCCAGGTGACTGAAGCATGACCAGGATGCTGAGACTTTGTTTATGGCTTGGTTGAGCCTTCAATTCCTTGGAACAGAAATGGTGAAGGAGCTGACATGGACCAGACCCTGTGAACGCCAGTGTGGAGCAGGACCTCCCCAGAGAGCTGGTCAAGCAACTGCCATTGAACCCAGGTAACAGTCTGTTGAATCTAGGTAGAATCTGGGACCATGGAAGGGGATCCAGGGAAGCTGAGAACAGGCCCCAAGTCAAGATGAAGAAAAGACCTCTCCTTGGGTACTGAGTAATTATGGAATTATAGTTTACTAGTGACCTAAGGGGTGGAGGGTTTTGTGCATGATACTTAGTAAGACTTTAATGAATAAGTGACTGATTTTACTTTGAGTACTTTGACTATTGTTACTTATAAGTGACTGATTGAGTTAATCAAGACTTTGCCCCAAGAGAGGAAGACTTTGACTGTGTACTTTGATACTACTGATAAAGGATTGATTGAATTAACTTAGGAGTGACTATTTTACTTTGAGACTATGTTGTGAATATTATATTGTGATTTTCCGTGATAAGTTGTAATATACTGAATGCTATATTTTGAATTATGCTATACCTTGATTTTCCATGGATGTTTTGCTTTTGTTATGGAATAGAGTGATCATTACACTGAGTAATCAGAATCTTAAAAAAAAAAAAAGCTGTTCATAGTAGCAGTTCTTCTGGAAAGGTTCTGTGCGTGGCACTACACTTGCCCAAGGTCACATGGCTAGTTTTTTGTGTTAAGTGTCTGAGCTGGGATTTGAGCTCAGGTCCTCTTGACTACAGGGCCAATGCTCTATTCACTGCGCCACCTAGCTGCCCCTAAAATGATCTTCTTTTTTTAAAAATTTATTTATTTTTAGTTTTCAACATTCATCTCCACAAGATCGTGAGTTACAATTATTACAGTTTTTTCTCTCCCTGTCTTTTCCCCACCCCAAAACAGCAAGCATACCGAATACCTCTTCTCCCAATCTGTTCTCTCTTATATCTTTCCCCTTAAACCGCCTAACTTTCTAGTAGAGCAAGATGGGTCTCTATACCCCATTACCTGTATATTTTATTTCCCAGCTGCATGTAAAAAAACAATTTTTAAACATTTGCTTTTAAAACTTTGAGTTCCAGATTTTCCCCCTTTCTTCCCTCCTCACCCACCGCCACTGGGAAGACAAGCAATTCAATAGATTGTACATGTGTTACCCAAATCTCCTCCATAATAGTTATATTGTGACAGAACAACTACATTTCCCTCTATCCTATCCCACCCCCCACCCACTCTACCTTCTCCCTCAACCACATTCCCCTTCAAAAATGCTTGCCTCTAACTACCCTCTCCCCCAATCTGCCCTCCCCTCTATCCTCCCCCTTCCTATTCTCTACCCCCCTATTATCCCATAGGGTAAGATACACAATTGAGTGTGTATGTTATTCCCTCCTTAGGCCAAATTCAATGAGCATAAGGTTGTTTCATTCCCTTTCACCTCCCTGCTCTTCCCCTCCATTGTAACAGTTTTCTCTTGCCTCTTTTATAAGAGATAATTTACCCTAATATCTCTATCTTTCTCCTTCTCCCACTATATTCCTCTCTCACCTCTCATTTTTTAGATATCATCCCTTCACATTCTACTCATCCTGTGCCCTCTGTCTATGTATACATGAACTTACAAATGCCCACAGTCACGTATATATTTAAATACACATAAATCCTCCCATACATACATATATACACACATACACATATATAATCCCTTCACCTATCCTCATACTGAGAAAAGTCTTATGAGTTACAATTATTGTTTTTCTACATAGGAATGTAAATAGTTCAACTTTAATAAGTTCCTTATGATTTATTTTTTCCTGATTACCTTCTCATGCTTCTTGTATTTGAAAGTCAAATTTTCTGTTTAGCTCAGGTTTTTTTTTTTAAAGCAATTGGGGTTAAGTAATTTGCTCAAGGTTACACGGCCAGTTATTTCTGGGTGTGGTGCTAAGTATCTGAGCCCAGATTTGATCCCCAAGTCATCCTGACACTGGAGCTGGTGCTCTTACTCACTGAGCCACCTGGCTGCCTCAAAAACTTCTTAATTACTTCTTTTTTTTTTGTCTTTTTGGAGGGCAATTGGGGTTAAGTAACTTGCCCAAGGTTACATGGCTAGTTGTGTGTGTGTGGGGGGGTGTTACATATCTGAGGCTGGAACCGAACTCGGGACCTCCTGATTCCAGGGCCAACTCTTTACTCACTGCACCACCTAGCAATCCCAGTTTAGGTTTTATCATCAAGAATGCTTGAAAGTAGGGGTGGCCAGGTAGCACAGCGAGTAAGAGCACCGGCTCCAGTGTTGAGAACACCTGGAGATCGAATCCTGGGCTCAGACACTTAGCACTCACCCAGAAACACCTGGCCATGTAACCTTGAGCAAGTTACTTAATCCCAATTGCTTAGGGGTGGCCAGGTGGCTCAGCGAGTAGGAGCACCAGCTCCAGTGTCAGGATGACCTGGATCAAATCCAGGCTCAGTTACTCAACACCACACCCAGAAATAATAACTGGCCGTGTAACCTTGAGCAAGTTACTTAACCCCAATTTCTTTAAAAAAAAAAAAAAAGAATGCTTGAAAGTCCTCTATTTCATTGAATGACCATATTTTCCCTTGTACCATTATATTCAGTTTGGCTGGGTAGGTAATTCTTCGTTTTAGTCCTAGCTCCTTTGACCTCCAGAATATCATATGCCAAGCCCTTCAGTCCCTTAATGTAGAAGCTGCTAGGTATTGTGTTATCCTGATTGTGTTTCCACGATATTCAAATGGTTTCTTCCTGACTGTTTGCAGTATTTTCTCCTTGACCTGGGTACTCTGGAATTTGGCTATAATATTCCTAGTTTTCTTTTTGGGATATTTTTCAAGAGGTGATTGGTGAATTCTTTCAATTTCTATTTTACCCTCTGGTTCTAGAATATCAGGGAAATCTTGCTTGATAGTTTCTTGAAAGATGGTGTCTAGACTCTTTTTTTTTTAATCATTTCTTTCAGGTAGTCCAATAATTTTTAAATTATCTCTCCTGGGTCTATTTTCTAGATCAGTGGTTTTTGCAATGAGATATTTCACATTACCTTCTATTTTTTCATTTGTTTGGATCTGTTTTATAGTATCTTGGTTTCTCACAAACTCATTAACTTCCAATTGCTCCAATCTAATTTTGAAGGTGTTGGTCTCTTCAGTGACTTTTTGAAATTCCTTTTCCATCTGGCAAATTTAACTTTTTAAAGCATCCTTCTCCTCATTGGCTTTTTGGGCCTCTTTTGCCATTAGTCTATTTTTAAAGTTATTTTCTTCAGTGTATTTTTGGGTCTCCTTTAGCAGGATGTTGACTTTTGTTTCATAACTTTCTTGTATCATTCTCATTCTTCTTCCTAATTTTTCCTCCACTTCTCTTACTTGATTTTCAATATCCTTCTTGAGCTCTTCCATGGCCCGTAACCAATTCACATTTTTCTTGGAGGATTTTGATGCAGGAGCTCCGACTTTGATGTCTTCCTCCCGCTCCATGCCTTGATCCTTTTTGTCCCCCAAAAAGGATTCTATTGTCTTTTTGTGCTTCCAATGCTTGCTCATTTTGGTAGCCAATTACTTGACTTTTGAGCTCTTTGCCACAGTATAACTCTGCTTCCAGAATGGAGAGAGCTATGTCCCAAATCACTGGGGTTTTTCTGCTGCTGGAGCTATTAGATGGGTGCCCTCTCTACAGCCCCCACATGCTCTGCCTCACTGGTCACACATCCCAAGACCACCATCCAAGAGCAGGATCTAGATCCAAGCAGGTCAAAGCAAGAGCACTTAGCCTCTGAATGGTCATTTGGTCTCCATACAATTTGCAGGCCAGGTGCTCTGGAAGCAGCCTCATGGTAGCAGATGTAGCCACATAGTAGTGGCTGCAGCAACTGCAGCCACCACACTTCCACTGCTTCTTGCTCCAGGGGAAACAGCCAGACCACACTCTTCTTTCCCCCCCTGGCCAACTAAGTTCCATGCTGATCTTTTACTTTGTCTTTGGCATTTATGAATTGATAAGTCTGGAAACCGCTTCAGCTGTTGGTGATTTACTCTCAAGAAGTCTGCTAGATGGTTCATATCCGGGCTCAGATACTCAGCACCACACCCAGAAATAACTGGCCGTGTAACCTTGAGCAAGTTACTTAACCCCGATTGCTTTAAAAAAAAAAAAAAAGAAGAAGAAGAAGTTTGCTAGAGCCGCAGCTCATTGGCACCACCCTGGGGCTAAAACCGGGCCTCAGGCAGGACTGTCCATGGCTCCCAGAGTGCTGTGATGGACCCTTCTTGCCAGCCTATCAGGCTTCCTTTGGCAGGAGATTTGTTTCTCTCTCACTTTGTGGGTTCTGTAGCTCTAAAGTTTGTTTAGAGTCATTTTTTACATGTATCTGAGGAGGTAGAAGTGGTAGTCACAGGGAAGTCCTATTTCTACTCTGCCATCCTGGCTCCACCCCCTAAAATAATCTTCTTAAACCACAAAATTTACTATCATTCTCCTGCTCAAGAATTATTAATGGTTCCATTATCTTTAGGATAAAACACTAACTCTGTTTGACATTTAAAGCTTTTCAAAAACTAGCACCAATCTATCTTTTGAGTATGTCATATACCATTTTCATGTACCTACCTTTCATCCAAATGGACCTAATCCCTATTTTCTGAAATCAAGACCCCATCTCCAACATGTACCCCTTTGCACAGGCTTTCCCTCATGCCCAGAATGCATTTTCTCTCCTCATTCCATCAATCAGTTCCTCTCAGCATCTTTAAGAATGATCCAGGCCAGTCATCCTAAATTCTTTTCCAGGCTCTGCTTCTGGCTTCCTTAACTTCACTATTAGGTCCCTCTACTTTTCAGCTCCCTTTTATGTATTATGTTCCCCCATTAGAAAGTAAGTTCCTAGAGGGCAGGGACTCTCTGTGTTATTTGTATCTCCAGGGCCTAGCACAGTGCCTGGTACATAGTAAGTGCTTAATATATCTTTGTACTAGATTAATATACCCTTGATTAGATTTTCTACATTTCTGCCTCTGAGAATCCATCAATACCTTCTAGGCTCAGTTTATGTGTCACTCTCTATGGCAGGCTTTTTTGGATCTCTTAATAGTTAGTGCTTTCTCCCTTCTCAAATTATCCTGGTGCTGTTTTTTTAAATCTATTTCTTGTCATTTGTAGGGGACCCTGTCAGCATGGTTTCTTGACAGTTTCAAAAAATCATGGAAACCAAAGAATTACAATTTATAGAATCACAGCATCTTTAGATATCACCTAGTTGAATCTTCTTATTTACCAAATGACATTAAGTCACTTACTTGCTCTATGTCACACAGCAATTGAGCAAAAAAAAATTAAATTTAACTTAAAAATATATATATAATATAATGTATATGTGTATGCATAGATATATATACACATATGTACATATACAATATCTATCTATATATCCATATATCTATTGCTATCTATACATATATCCATATGCATACACACAAATATACATACATACACATACATATCTGTGTATGTGTATATATGTGTGTATATATAGTATATATATGTGTGTGTGCATATGTATGTGTGTATGTATATGGCTATATGTGTATACATACACACAGTTTGCTTAGCTATAGCAATAAGACCAGAAGTCAAATCTAGGTCCATGACATCATGTTTTCTTTTTCGTTATTCCAGTAGGGCCTGATGACTCCAGAATAGATGAATTAAAGGAAGATGGTGGGGAATTCATAAGGATTAGCAGTAGGAAAAGGGAGCAAGGCATTCAAAGATGGAACAAAATGCTTTGTTGAAGTAATGGCAGAATTGAATTTGAAGGGAGAAAAATAATTAGGGGGAAATGGAGAGAACTTTCCCCTATTGCAGTCTTGTACAGTGGGGAGAGAAGGGGAAAAAAAAAGATTTTATTAAGTATTTGATATGTTCCAGGCATTGTGCTAAGTACTATACAAATATTATCTCATTTAATCCTCAGAACAGCTCTGTTGTTGTCATCATATTATAGATGAGGAAACTGAGACGGGTAAAGGATAAGCAACTTGCCTAGGGTTATACGGCCAGTAAGTGTCTAAGGCTGACTGCACTCAGCTTATCCAGACTCAAGTTCAGTGCTCTATCCACATGGTGGCCTCTAGTGAAAAAATTCACGAATCGGAAATATCTGTCTTATTAGTTACACATTTTAACCTTTACCAGAAGATCCCTTTGCTAAAATATAGATATAGATATAGATATAGATATAGATATAGATATAGATATAGATATAGATATAGATATATCTATGACTCTCCAGTCCCCCAAAGGGGATGATGAAGGAGTTTCGTAGCCTTTTGGAGTCTGGCAACCTTTCATTTGGTTCTAGGTCTGTTAACGCAAGTTTCTTAACTACACAAATTTGCTTACCAAAAGAGATGCTGTGCATATGAACATTTTTTTTTGCATATGAACATCTTAAATAAGTGGAGTTAGTTAACAAACAGAAGTTACCAAACCCTGTCAACTTGGTTTTCACATTAATCCCATTTAGAAATAGTCATTGTGGTGGCAAAAGTCAATTCATGTTATATGTAATTCACAAGGTCCCACTTTCTACTCGGGCTTTTTATTATTGAAAAATGACTCTACCCTTTTTAACTTTTTGCTTTTATTTCAGAGACCCTCAAATGATCATCTTTTGAATTTAGGGGGGTAATAACTTTTCCTTGTTTCTTCCGTAGACAACTTCCCACCAATCAAGAGAGTTTTCTGCTTGACATCAATGGGTCTTTTTTATATTGTTCTATCATAGGTGTGATAGCAGCTATAAAATTGTGAAGGTGCTTGATTGGAGTAGAGTATAGTCTTTGAAGTGGTACTACACCTTTGATTTCAAAGTGTTATTTCACCTCTCAAACATGATGGCCTTAACTTCATTATCAGTAGCAAAGTGATGAATCCCATATTGCTTCACTAACTTCTATATTGCATTATTTTCAGTTCCTTCTCTGGACCATCCTTACCTTTGACACTGCAGAGATATGAAAAGGAAACTTTGGGGAACTTGTGACCTAGTAAACTGTGCAAATATATCTTGTCCCTTATTTGACTAGAATCACTCCCAGCCCCTAACCAGTAGCATAGAAAACCATGGGGGAGAGAGGGAGAGAAAGAGACAGACACAGAGAGACAGAGACACAGAGAGAGAAAGAGTAAGAGAGAGACAGAGAGAGAGAGAAGATAGATGGGGGAGAGGTAGAGATAGATGGATAGAAAGAAAG
>NW_027186492.1:17100279-17164987 GCF_028583685.1 Petaurus breviceps papuanus | reverse complement strand
AAAGAAAGAAAGAAAGATAGATAGATAGATAGATAGATAGATAGATAGATAGATAGATAGATAGATAGACATAGAGACCTGTGATTTCATTTTTGCATGACCTCTCAGGGAAGAAAAGTCTTTTGCCAAAGCATATCAGTAAATATTATACAATTTATAATCTTATAGTTGCTTGGAGTCCTACTTTATGTCAGAGGCAAAGAGTCAGTATCAGAGACAGGTTTGGTGCAGTGAGCTACTGCACTGGACAAAGAACTGGGCATGGAATCAATAAGGTCTGAGTTCAAATGCCACCTCATACACTTACTAGCTGTGTGATTCTGGGCTAGTCACTTAAGCACCATCTGCCTCAGTTTCCTCAAATGTAAAATAAGGATAACAATAGTACCTAACTCTCAAGGTTGTTTTGAGGAACCCCCAATCATTAACTATATTATCAATTTGACAATTTGTTGGGTATCAAGTGCAACTACAGTTATTTTACTTTTATTTAGTCATAATTTATTTGCAATAATTTTTTCACATGGCATTTTGTAGTTTGAAATTCTTCTTTTGAGAACTTTTTTTCATAACCTTTGAACATTATTGGTAAAAGGCTTTTCATCTTACATATTTGTATAAATTCCATTCTGATGCTTCATTAGTACCAAGTGATACAAATATTTTTCCCTAACTGAAAATTTTCTTCTTATTTTAATACAATGATTTTGCTTGTGCAATACCTTTTTAAAATTGGAATAATCCAAATGTTTTGTTTTAGGTTTCATGATCTCATCTGTCTCTTGTTTGGTCATAAATTTTCCCCAAAACCATTTTTCTGAAAGGTATCATCATCTGATCTCTGGATCTTTCTTTTTTAAACATTCCTTTATAATAAGATTTTATCCACTTTGAGCTTGTTTTGACATAAGGTTTAAGATGTTGGTCTAAATCTAATTTCTGACAAACTGTTTTCCAGTTTTGTCAGTGGTTATTTAAGTGCTTCTACCATGCACTTTTTGCTCCTTTATAATAGAACATTACTCTTCTATACTTAATTGTTTTTGCTCATTAATTATTTAATTTATTTCAGTGATTTATTTTGATATTTCTTTTAATCACTACCATAGAGTTTTGAGAATTACTTAATTGTATCATATACTTAGTTCAGATAATGTGAGGTCTTCATTAGTTCTCCTTTCCCCATTATTCACCTTTAGCTTCCTCTCAATAAGTTTAATCATTTTGACTAGCTCTTCAACTGTAAAATAGGAATAATAATAGCACTTAGTTCATAGCATTGTTGTGAGGATTAAATGAAATATTTATGAAGTGCTTAGTATACCTCAAAATACTATATAAATATTGGCTACAATTATTATCATTACATATTCCCCCCAACAGTCTATGTCTCCCTAGCTTCTGTCCTGGGTCCCCTTCTCCCTCTGCAATCTTTCTCTCTAGCTATCCTCATCCATTACCATGGGTTTAATTATGGTCTCTGTGCACATGATGCTCAGATCTTTATATTTAGCCACAGTTCTTCTCCTGAGCTTAAGTTTCACATTTCCAGTTGCTTATTAGATATTTCAAACTGGATATTCTGGAGGCCCCTTAAACTCAACACATGCAAAATGGAACATGTTATTCTTCATCTAAAATATTCTTTCTTCCAAACTCCACTAATTTTGTCAAATATACCATTATCTCCCTTCCCCACATCTACTAAGTTTCTAAATTTTGCTACCTTCACATACATAGTTTTATATATATATATATATATATATGTACACACGCATGTATATATATACATATATACACATATATGTGTGTGTGTGTCGAAAAGTTTCTCTCCCATTAGAATGTAAGTTCATTGAAAGTAGGATTTATTTCATTCTTCATATCTGTGTTCCCCAGTACCTAGCATAATAAGTGCCTGGTTCATAATACATGCTTAATTAATAACTAGTGAATGATTAATGGATCACGTTATTTGTGTGGATGATTAATCCTCTCTACCATCTTATAAATTATATGAGGGCAAGGACCCTTGTCCTTTTTTTTTTTTTGCTTTTTGGAGGGGGGAAGGCAGGACAATTGGGGTTAAGTGACTTGCCCAAGGTCATACAGGTAGTAAGTGTTAAGTGTCTGAGGACAGATTTGAACTCAGGTCCTCCTGACTGCAGGGCCAGTGCTCTATTCACTGGGCCACCTAACCACCTCCACCCTGTCATTTTTAATAGTTGTGGCTCTGGTGTCAAGCACAGTGCCTTGTAGCTAGTAGATGTTTAATAAATGTTTATTTTGTGGTTGGTTTTGTTGTTTGTGGTCATTTGTGTTGAACTGATGATCTATTGCCTATGTGGTATTTCTTTTATTATTATACAATATTTTATATGCATAGATATAATAATTGACAATACCTTGTGACACCCTGAGGTGACAGTTTCTATTATAACAACTGTCATTACTTCGAATATATCAAGCTGTAAAAAGGAACCATAATTTTATATATCACACAAATAATAATATTTAGTACTCATTTATGATATTGTAATTTTGGAACATATGCTATGGATTTCTGTATCAAAAGTATTATCTGACCATTCCAAGCATGAACAGGCCATCTGCTTCAGGTCATTAGACATGTAGTCATCATAAGATTTACAAAAGAAAGAGAACTTAGAGATCACCCGTTCATTTGAAAAGCCCATATACTTAATTATAATATAGCCTGAAATCACCTGTAGCACTATCATCATGATTTTTCAATCATTTTGAAAAAAATGGACCACATGGTCAATTTGCAATAAATTCTTTACTATAGCTCTGTCACTGTCCAAGAAAATCCTGGTGGACTTATATAGTACTACACATCTTCTGAAATCATCCCTTCCCCACTTCACATACAAACACACACACACACACACACGCATTCAGTCACTCACATACACAAGAAGCCATTTCCCTTGAGTTTCCTCTTTTCCTTTCTCTAAATCTCATAACACCTTGACATGATCCTCATCCACTTTTCCTATATTCCAGTCTCTGATGGTATGTTGGCTGGGATTATTTCAGGAGCCTCCTAATTGGTCTTCCTGAAAATTATTGCTGAAGTAAAAGTCAGAGTTTGTTGCCTCTGCACTTTTCAAGGACCATTTTACTGGAACGGCCTTCACCTATTTCTCCACTGACTGACAAAGAAACCCAATTATTGATCCAATTAATTCTCCTTTAGCACTATTGTGACTACTGAACTCGTGACTACTGAACTCATCTGATGTTCTCAGCAACTAGTATTAGGTATCAGACTCACCTTGAATTCCAGGTGTAGTGCAAGCAGTTTCTAAGGCATGTAATCATAACAATTCTTCTAGGTCAACTTAGAAGAAAGGGAATAAGAAAGGAAGATCCTAGCAGAGATGAGACAGTATAAGAATTCCTATCCTTATTTATAAACAGAAGCAATGCAACATTTTATTGATTGAAAGTGACCAAACAATAGTACAGTACTTTATCCACCATGAAATATTTTCCTAAGTCCCTCCAATTTCATGGAGGTGAAGATGAATTTTTTTTTGTAGGAGAGATTCCTAGCTCATCTCTAACACCACCATTCTACTATTGCTTTGGCCTCTTAAACTTATTTTACAGACAATTTTGTGAAAAAATCTTTTTAGCTTTTCTAAGTATTGATTTTGGCTGTAAGTTCTGCACACAAAAAATAACTTTGCTTCAGATCTCATTTAGAAGGATTTCAGTTTCTCTGAAAGGCATACTGGTTCTTCTGATGACATGTTTTTATATCTCCCGAAGAGAGGGGTAGGGGTCATTGAAAGAACTAAACTGTGCATCACTCTCTAACTCTCCCCCTCCCCAATTCTAATTCTGCCTCTGGCCTGCTCAGTTCAAAGAAACCCACATACCCTTCCACACAGCAAATACACCTTTCACATTTTCATGAGGGTCTGAGTGAGAAAGGTCGAGAGAAAAGAGGGAAAGAACAGGCAAAGAAGGGAAAAGAGGAAAAGAGTAGGAGAAGGAAATAGGAAAAGTTGAAAGGGATGCTAAAAGGCTGTTGGATCTTAATATAAAATAGTAAAAGGAAATAAGACTGCCATAAGAAATAATGGAGTAATAAAGTCTTCTAAACAAGTAAAAACAGTGCTCTAGAATAAATGGAAAAATTAGAACCACCTTAAGCTAATGATTATTTAGCAGTTTCTAGTTT
Source organism: Petaurus breviceps papuanus (assembly GCF_028583685.1). Classification (NCBI taxonomy): domain Eukaryota; kingdom Metazoa; phylum Chordata; class Mammalia; order Diprotodontia; family Petauridae; genus Petaurus; species Petaurus breviceps. The sequence goes on along the minus strand of NW_027186492.1, from coordinate 17,160,777 downwards.
ATATAACATTTTCCTCATAAGAGGCAATAGTGCAGGAAATATTATTTCCATTTTACTAACAAGGAAACTGAGTCTCAGAGAAGGTGTCACTTTCATAAATTCAGATAGCTCCTAAGTGTCAGGTGTCAAACCTAGATCTTTTGACTTAACTCCAGGATTCTTTCTACTCTTCCATAATCTGGATATTCCACTTAGGTAAATCCCTTCCCATTTGCACTTGGATGTCATTCAGCAAATCTGGCTCAGATTTAAGATGCTCAATGCTTTCTCAAGTCACCTGGAACCATACTACCAACACACTTACTTTTAATATTCAATCAGAAGACATAGCCAATTTATAGAAAAGAAATATTTAATAAGATAGCTCAGTAAAAATATTAGTAATCAGGGAGGACAGGTAGCACAGTGAGTAAGAGCACCGGCTCCAGTGTTGGGATGACCTGGAGATTGAATCCCAGGCTCAGACACTTAGCACCCACCCAGAAACACCTGGCCGTGTAACCTTGAGCAAGTTACTTAACCCAAATTGCTTAGGGGCTGCCAAGTGGCTCAGCGAGTAAGAGCACCAGCTCCAGTGTCTGGATGACCTGGATCAAAATCTGGGCTCAGATACTCAGCACCACACCCAGAAATAACTGGCTGTGTAACCTTGAGCAAGTTACTTAACCCTGATTGCTTTAAAAAAAAAGAATATTAGTAATTGAACAATTTCCTCATAAAACTGGAGTATATCCTCACAGAAATGGGAAAAAGTTGACATGCCTAGGTAATTACAACCCAGTATGTCGAGGCACAAAATAAAAATTATCAAAGTGTCAGTATACCAGCCCATGGTCATTCTCTCATATTTTTCAAGAGGTTCAACATCTGGTTCACCATTTCTCTCTTCTTACTTTATACTAGAAAATTTAGTATTCATATAAATGTTCCTTTAAACTCTTGAACCTTCCATTTCCTCAATTTACTTAAGTTCATTCCACCTTTGCCCCATATAGAGAAGGCCACATACTAGATCTTGCCATTACACACAAGTATACTATTTCCTTAATTAGTCTGACCAAAACCTCTAGTCATTCCATCTTTCCCTTATTTTTCAGCCTTCCTACCCCTGTTATGTGCCCTCACTGAGATCTCTATTTTCTCTACCACTCCATACTTTCTTAGGACATTATATCTGTTCTGATATCACCCTTGACTCTAGCCACAACCCAATAGTTGGCCATTATATTTCTACACTTTCCTCTTCTCTAAAATCCTCCATTTCCTTGACCTATTATCATCTTCTCTTGTCATATTTCACCTTTGGATTACTCCCACCACCTACTGTAAAGCTAAGCAAAGGCAACTTCCAAGGTTCAGAATACCACCAGCATAGTAGCTCTCCATTTTATTCAGTGACAAATTAAGGCAAAACATTCACAGAACAGACAAAATCAAAATACAGCATTCACTAAATGTGATGCAATAATTTCCAAGTACTACTTCACCCCTGAGCAGTACATTCATTTAGTCAATCACAAAGTCTCTCTTCTCAAATGGAGATTAAGATTAGTTTCCAATCATAAACAAAGTATATTCATTTGGTCAGTCACAGAGCACAAAAAAGTCAAGTTTCCCACCCCTGGATCACAACTGAATTACAATTATCATCAGTTAACTCCAAGCACCTTCTAAAAAGCGGTAGTAGAGAGCACAAAGGCCATCTGCCCCTGAGCTACAACAAAGTTAACATGTCATCACAGCATTTAAAACCCAAAGAGAGGTCTTTTCTTCATCTTGACCTGAGGCAAGTTCTCAGCAATCTCAGTTCCTGGGGAGGCCAAGCTTAACAAAGCCACATGATAGATTGCCAGTGACCTCATCAATTCACTCTCTGCCTTCAGAACAAGTCCCAGGAGCCCTGAAAATATCAGCAAGACCCTCTTCCAGGATTTCTATAAACATACAACAAGAAAATCCTTCTTCAGGGCTTCTGAACAAAACGCAAGGTTCCAAGACCTCTGCAACAACAGCACTGTCCTTCACTAGTGGAGGAATCTGGCAAAACAACATCAATTTACTCTGTCTGCAGAACAGTCTCAGGAACGCTGAACCAATAACAAGATTCCAGGAAATCTGCAACAACAGCACTGTCCTTCACCAGCGGACAAATCTGGCAAAACAACATCAAGATAGACAAACAAAATACTGGTGATGAGGAATGGCAATCCCAAGCACCCCATCACTGGCATCACAGCCATGTCTCCTTAGTCCTTGGCAGCTCTGGGTGGCAGCTCTCAAAAGTCCTGGGGAGCTCCTACTGGCTCTCAGCAATCCTCCACAATGCTGCTCCCAAAAGTTCTTCTGCCTCTCTTCCTGCTCAGGTCTTCTCTAAATCCAGGACACCAGCTCCTGCCAGTTCAGCCCTCTATCTTTACATCAACAAATCCATCCCACAACTGGGATTCACAAGGTCTGGGTTTCAACACTCAACCCAAAAACCAAGCTAATACAGGGGGATCTTTGAATTCCATTACTATTATACCTACCTTCTCAACTTCTACAAAGGAGCTCTTGATAAAAGGTAAAAGAAATCCCAGGAACATGCTAATTGGGTACATTACAACTCTGTGTTATCAAACTTCAGTTGAACCTTCATTGCTCCATCAGTCTTTTATTACTCCGTTTTATCTATCTATCTATCTATCTATCTATCTGTCTGTCTGTCTGTCTGTCTGTCTGTCTGTCTGTCTCTGTCTGTCTGTCTATCTATCTATCTATCTATCTATCTATCTATCTATCTATCTATCCATCTATTTCTCTCAGTCTCCACAGAAGCTATTCTAAACTTTTACTTCCCTTCTGAAGGTCTCATTTCCTATCCTTCCTCACTCTGAGGATCTTGGCTTTTATTCAGAAAAAACAAAACTCATTTGACATAAGTATCATTCTCTTCCATTTTCTTTATCTCAGAACTCCTTGGCATCATCTTCCATTCATCCCGTCCTTTTCAAAATCTGTGACAATGAGGTTACTCTTCTCCTTGCCAAAGCCAATCTCTCTACATAAGCCCTTGATTAAATTCCTATTTGGCTTCTGTAAAAGACTGGATTCTATAAGTCATTTCACAATTGATAAATGGTTAAAGGATATGAACAGGTAATTTTCAGATGAAGAAATTAAAGCTATTTATAGTCATATGAAAAAAATGCTCTAAACACTTTGATTAGAGAAATGCAAATCAAAACAACTCTCAGGTACCACATCACACCTATCAGATTGGCTAACAGGACAAAACAGGGAAATGATAAATGGTGGAGAAGATGTGGGAAAATTGGAACACTAATGCATTGTTGGTGGAGTTGTTAACTAATCCAAACATTCTAGAGAGTAATTTGGAACTATGCCCAAAGTGCTATAAAACTCCACATGTTCTCTGATGCAACAATACCACTTTTAGGTCTGTATCCCAAAGAAATCATAAAAAATAGGAAAAGGACCCACACGTACAAAAGTATTTATAGCAGCTCTTTTTGTGGAGGCCCAAAATTGGAAATTGAGGGAATGCCTATCAGTTGGGGAATGGCTGAACAAATTGTGATATACAAATGAAATGCAATACTATAGTTCCATAAGAAATGGTGAGTAAGCAGAGGTCAGAAAAACCTGGAAAGACTTACATGAACTAATGCTGAGTGAAGTGAGCAGAACCAGGAGAACATTGTATACATTAGCAACAATATTGTGTGATGACTAAGTTTGACAGACTTAACTCTTCTTAGCAATGCAAAGGTCTAAAGTAGCTCCAAAAGACAATACTATCCTTATTATAATGGACAATACTATCCTTATTCAGAAAAAGAACTGTGGAATCTAAAAGCAGATTGAAGCATATTATTTACTCTCATTTTTGTTTTTTGGGTTTTTTTTTTGTTTCTTCTTTCTCATGGTACTTGCCATTGGTTCTAAATCTTCTTTTCAACCTGACTAAAGTAAAAATATGTTTAACATGAATATATATGTAGAGCCTATATCAGATTGCATACTGTCTTGGGGTGGGGGAGGGGAGGAAAGTAGAGAAAATTTGGAACTCAAAATATTATATAAGTGAATGTTGAAAACCAAAAATAAATATTAAAAAATAAAAGATTGCATTCTTAAATACACCACCACCTTTTATCTACTGCCTATCTGTATCAATTTATCTTTTACCTACTGCCTTCAAACATGCCAATGTCTCTGCCATACTTAAAAAAAAGTCTTCATTAGACACTTGTTATTACTCATTGTCATTTCAGTCATGTCCAATTATGTAACCTCATTTGGTATTTTCTTTGGGAAAGATACTGGAATGGTTTGTCATTTCCTTCTCAAGCTCATTTTGTATATGAGGAAACTGAGGCAAACAGGGTTAAGTGACTTGCCCAAGGTCACATAGGTAGTAAATGTTTGAGGCCTTATTTGAACTCAGGAAGAGGAATCTTCCTGATTCCAACCCCAGAACTCTAGCCCTTGCTCCTCAAACCATTGTCTTATTTCTCATTATTCATTCCCTCATTCATTTATCATTCTCTTATTTCTCTACTATTTCTCAGCTAAATTCATTGAAAAAGTTTTCTACAATCATTGACTCTACTTCATATCCTCCTTCACTTATTCACTGCTTCCCTAAGTACTCAGCTTAAACTAATCTTTAGTTACTGGTGATCTTTTTTTGTTTTTGTTTAACCTAAATTTCATGCTATATCTCCATTTTTCTTCTCCACAAGACCTGCCTCATCTCACTAATTATATTTCAATTATCAAATCTGATGGTATTTTCTCAGTCCTTCTTGATGTATTTGTTGCATTTGTCATTATTGGTACTCTCTCCTCCTCCATTCCCTTTTGTCTTTGGATCTTTGTGACGCTTCCTTTTCCTTGTTTGCCTCCTGCCTGTTTTACTGCCCTCTCTTAGTTTCTGTTGTGGCCTGATCATCCAAATCACACTCCTAGTTTGTGGGTGTTATCTAAGTCTAGCCTGGGACCTCCTATTTTCTCCCCCTAGTCTCTACTCTCTCTATGCAAATGGCTCCTAGATCTACATATGTAACCCCAGTCTCTCCCAAGCTTCAGATTTCTAACACTAATTACTTCTTGGATATTTCAAATCAGATTGTTTACAGACACCTTCAAGTTCACACATCTAAAACTGAACTCATTATCTTTATCCCACTCCCCTCTTCCAAACTTCCCTATAGAAGCTCCCTATTCTATTGAACAAACCAATATCCTTCTAAGGTCACTGGTTCATAGCTTTAAGATTGTTCTGGACTTCTTACTCTTCCTTACCCCACAGCAGTTGCCAAAGCTCGTCATTTCTGTGTTCCCCAAATTTTTCTTTTCTGATCCCTTCTTTCCACTCAAATACCTGTCACCTCATTTCTAGCTCTCATGACCTTTCATCCACATTTCTAAAAATTATTTACTTAACTCTTAATTTATGGAATAAAATAAGAATTTCCATAACATAGTATAATAAAAAAAGATTGCACATGAAAATGCAAATCTATTATGTGCAATATACTATTCATTTTAATATATAATAAAGTTGTTATGTAAATTTCTTTTTTTTCTTTCCTTCTCCTCCCATCCTAGAGATGACCACCATTACACACAAATGTTTGTGTATGTATGTATATAAAATAACTCTATACAAGCTTCTATTTTTAATTCTTTCTCTGGAGGCAGACAAGATCTTCCTTCATATGTCCTTTTGACATAATTTTCTGACACTACAAGTCCATTAGACCCATCTCCCATTATCCTGATCTATATCTGTCCACTGGACCCAGAAGACTTCAGAGGAGAAAGTGAGGCTGGTGACTTTGCACAGCCTACCTTACTCAAATCCAATTCACTTGCAAGTCATGACATCACCTTCCTGACATCATGGTCCTCTTGGAGAAAGAAAGACAAACAATAACAACAAAGTAATTTTCTTAGTTGCAGATCTGACCATATAACTCATTTACTTAATCACCCCCAGGGACTTCTTATTGCCTCTAGAATAAAATGAAAACTTTTCTCTTTAACTTTTAAGACCCAATGCAATCTGGCCCCTACCTACCATTTTAACCTCCATGCCTGTTAGACAGGCAAAGAACACATAACTCCAAGTGAGAATATATCTAGTAGCTTCCTCCAACCAATCCATTCTTCCAAATCCCTGTTTTAATTATATGTATATAGTCAACAGTAAGTCTCTAATCTTTGAGATGCTCTACATAGGCACACACCCTAGAAAATATATATCAAATGAACTATTGAAATTCATCTCTCCATAATCAAACAATTTATAAAGGTCCCTTATTTTAACCAGACAACTGGGTGCCACTTTCTCTTCCTATTATGATTCTGTACTATTATTCCTAAAGTAAGGATTCATCTGCTTTCACACAGAGAAACTGAAATGGAGAGTTCTGTGATTATTTGTGAATTTTATGACTATCCAGGCACTGCAGATAAATCATCACAACTATCCAATCTTATACACACATACATATGCATATAAATATACATATACACACATACATATGTATGTATCATTGCTGTGTCTGTTTTTTAAAATTTCTCTGGATGATTTCCTTAAATCTTTACTTCACTTAAAATTGAATTTTGAGAAATAATTGAGAGACTCTAGCATGGTGAAAAAGGGAGAGTTATTGTGTTTTTTTTAAAAATTGAAATTATAGAAAACTAAAGCCCATTTAATATTTGGAGGATTTTAAAGATGGAAGGTTTAAAAATTCAGCTGTTTACCATTTTTACAGAGCACAATTTATGAAGGATCATACAAAATTATATGTGTAAACCTTACACATTCTAAAATGCAGAATGCTAAATATATTAATCTACAATCACACTGGTCACAGAATTTAAATTTTTGGAGGTTTTTAACACCTAAATTCCATTTGGCATCAATAGAATTTACCAAAAATGAAAGAAAAATAAAAGAAATAAGTTCATGGTTGTCCAGGGATTTGAATGAACATGGTAGGCATGAAAAGGATCTAACGACTTTCTGCTTTCTCATTGACTTTTACCAATATGCTAGTGAAATAGAGCTTTCCAGCACTATACTTATTGTTCAGGGACATTGGGAATGAATTTCATTTTACTACACCAGTTATCAACACAGCCTTGTTATTTTAATCTGCTACACATTTTCTTTGCAGCTTCAGAAATCTCACTTTAGTATTATCTCCCCAGTTCATTGTCATAGGCCACTGGGCTAGCAGAAAGCTAACTATCAATCTCAAACACAATAACAAAGAACAAATTACAAAAAGGAAAGATAGTTGTCACAGCCACTATTCAGAGTTTTATTCCCAGGGGTCATGAACTCAAAAGGTTCTTCTGGCCCATCAGCTAAGCCTAAGTTGGAAAAGAATTTTATATCAAGTTACCCAATCTGATCTACAGATGGAAAAGTTCCTCTTCTGAAACTTGATGTATTCCAAATTTATTTCCAATCTCTTCTACTGCTTGGCTCTTATCAATGAAGGAAGAGCTTGTCATTCTGGTTAATTGTCTTCCATTGGAATGGAGGAATGTTTTCACTAGAGTATATGTAAGTTTTCTGATGTTGGTTTGCTCTTCTCAGGGGAAAGGCCACATAGTGTTGCTGGAAACCGTAAAATATCTTTCAAAACAAATTCTACTCTCATAGATTCCAGCATTGACTTCTGGGTCCCAAATGAGTCTAGTTACTACAAGACTGAGTTTTATTACCATTTCAAAGCTGTTAACCAGACAGTCCAGTTCCCTTTGACTCAGTTTCTTTTCCTATTTTCTGGATGTTTATACTATTTCAGGCAAATTACCCTAGAGAAACTTTCACACTTGAGCTCACTTATCTCCTCTTAGATCACTATTTTTAGAAAGTCCCAACCCCCAGTTCTGAAACTATTGCTTTAAATGAGACATGTTACTCCTCTCTCTTTGGTCACACTCAACTTCTCAGTAAACTTCTTGACTAGCTCCCTGGCCACCACTCCATTTTTGTGTATGATCCTCCTGAGTTCAAAACCAGAAACTTAATAGCTATATCATTCTGGACAAGTCACTTATCGCTGTTTGCTTCAGTTTCCTATCTTTAAAAGGAGCTAGAGAAGGAAATGGCAAACCCCTTTAGTATCTTTGCCAAGAAAACCCCAAAAAGGTTTTCTACCTGACGGTAGATTTGGACATGACTAAAATGACTGACCTACAACAAAACAAATAAGGTCTTTAGGAGGGAAAAGACTCTTTTGACTTCATATCCCTAGGATTTTTCACCAATATTTTAGAGTATTGATGTATAGTAAGCTCTTTATAAATGCTATTTCATCCATTCATTCATTCTCTATTAAACTTTCACATATGTTTATGGAGGGGAAGAGTTAAGGTACATGAATTTGCTAAGGTAATTAATTTAAATATACCTTACAAGTTTTTTCAAAGGAGTTTATTTTTTATGTACTCTTTTTCCTGTTTCCCCCCATCACTGCATATGCCCTACCAAAAAACCTTAATCTTCCCCAGTAGAATTTAAGTTCCTAGAGAATAAAGCTTGTTTTTTTTTAATTTATATTGTCAGTGCCTAGTATTGTGTTTGGCACATAAAAAGTATTTTAAGGGGTGGCTAGATGGTGCAGTGAATAAAGCATTGACCCTGGAGTCAGGAGGACTTGAGTTCAAATTCGGCCTCAGACACTTAACACAAAAACTAGCTGTGTGACCTTGGGTAAGTCACTTAACCCCAATTGCCCTACCTTCCCCCCTCCAAAAAGCCAAAAAAAAGGACTTATAAATATGCTTGTTGATAGATTGACTGATTCTCTAATAAGAGAATATTTTAAAAGATATATTTTAACTGGGTTACTCTATCTACTCCTCTAAATTTTAAAGACGTGGAGTTGCCCTCAGAGAATCTGTTGTGATAACTTTGTGCCAAGAAATGTGGTAAGCCCTGGGTGGTATATTACTAGCAACCAAGATTACCTGTATCCTCAAAGAGTTTAAATTCTCGTGGGGAATGATAACACTAAAAGATCTGTATAAGGGTTGGAGTATGTGAATATGGTATGGAGATATGTCAGAAATGGTACAGAGATCTCATTTCTAGCAGTATAAGATGAAAGTTTACCATTCAAATGAGGGGAAGTGGTTTCAGTCAAGGGAGATCAAGATGATGGCTAGAGTATAAATGTTACCTAAATGTCATTCCTTAGTCATCTGAAAGTACAGTTATCTCTGCCAAAAATGAGATATTTATTCTCTTCTCATTGAAACATAAAATTCATTGTATTGTTAACAGTTATTGACTGAAAATAAATTTTGATAAAAATATTGACAGTGATGGTTAACCATCCTAAATTTAAAAAAAATTCTTGTGGAATGCATATTTTACTATATAACTAAAGCTTCCATTTTGGGATCAACATTATTTTATTCTTAGGCAATCCCTAATCCAGATAACTAGAGGCAATAAGGTAGTACAGTGGACAGAGTACAGATTCAGGAAGAACTGAATTCAAATATGGCCTCAGATGCTTAATATTTTTTTTAAATCATTTAACCTCTGTCTCCCAGTTTCCTTAACTGCAAAATGGGGATGACTATAGCACCTACCTCCCAGATGTGTTGTGAGGATCAAAGGAGATACTATTTGTAAAGCACTTAGGACAGTGCCTGTCACATAAGAGGTATTTCATTTAAAAAATGATTATTTCTTTTCTTTTCTTTTTTTCCAACTTCCTTTGTGATTTTTTTTTGTTTGTTTTTTTGGAGGGCAATTGGGGTTAAGTGACTTGCCCAAGGTCACATGGCTAGTTTTTGTGTTAAGTGTCTGAGGCCAGATTTGAACTCACATCCTCCTGACTCCAAGGCCAGTGCTCTTTCCTTTCTTTTTTTTAGAATTCTCACATTCATCTCTGTATTAGCACTGAGAATTAAGATTGCTGGTTTGAAACTGGTTATATTTGTGGTAGTCTTCTGAATGTTGGAAGTAAAACCAACAAAAAGGATTGGTTTTGAGAGTTTAGTGGGAATATAAAATAGTAATCAAGCTGCATTTATAAATAGGTGCTTTTGGGGGCGGCCAGGTAGCACAGCGAGTAAGAGCACCAGCTCCAGTGTTGAGAAGACCTGGAGATTGAATCCCGGGCTCAGACACTTAGCACCCACCCAGAAACACCTGGCTGTATAACCTTGAGCAAGTTATTTAACCCCAATTGCTTAGGGGCTGCCAGTTGGCTCAGTGCATAAGAGCACCAGCTCCAGTGTCGGGATGACCTGGATCAAAATTCGGGCTCAGATACTCAGCACCACACCCAGAAATAACTGGCCGTGTAACCTTGAGCAAGTTACTTAACCCCGATTGCTTAAAAATTAAAAAAAAAAAGGTGTTTTTTTCAGTCTTTAGAGATTGATTCTATAAAGAAAGTTCATATCTATCAAGATTGTCCCTGTGATAAAAGATTTTGAAGACATGTATACAATATAAGATCTGATGTAATTATAACCTACTTTGCTATGAAATTCTAGTCAGTATGATATTTTTTAAAACATGAATTCAGTATACTTCTTCACAGTTGAAAAAGTCCTACAGAATAAAAAAAATATTTATTCAAATTTCTGCCAAGATCTTCCTCATTATGCACTTATCATGTACTTCTTTTAACTCTTTCTTTCATGGAAAATCTTTTCTCAAACAGTTTCAGGTTTTTAAATCAATTTTTGGCTGACAACAACCATAAGTTTAAAGCTATCTTATATACATCTATTAAAGTATTTATCCAAATAGAAATCACCCATGGGAGAATAAAGATGGTTGAGTCAAGGAAGATATACTTACAAGGCAATTGATTCAAAAAAGTCTGAGTATGAAGCATGAAAAATTAATAACAGTTGGATAGGGTAGATATTCTATTAGATATTGATCCATTCAATGTTTTCATTTTGCCTTAAGCCTTCTTTCCATTTATCTTCTGTTCCCATTATCATCTGCTTATGAAAAGTGATAGTTAACTATCTGTTCTATCACTTTTGAAAAAGAACTTGAATGTTTTCTTCTTTTTCCAAATATATTGCCTCTCTTTTCCCTGGAATAGCACCGTGAACTGCTCCATCAATTAATTAATCAATTTATCAAGCATTCTAAAGGCACCTCATGTAGAAAGGAAAGTAGATAGATGGTAGATAGGTAGATAGATAGATTGATAGAGAGAATATTTATTAAGTGCTTACTATGTGACTAGCACTGTCCTAAGCACTGGGGATACAAATAAATATAAGGAAGCAAGATACTTTCTGCCTTCAAGGAAATTGCCTTCTATTAGGGGATAATAGCACATAAATGAGGATGTGGAAATGGAGGGAGGAAAGGTACTCACAAGGGAGCAAAGCAGATGAAAGTAGAAGAGGAGAAAAAATAAGTAGGAGAAGTGAGCAGAGGAGTAAGATAAAGAGGATGAGAAGACACAAGCAGATGAAAAGAAGTCAGGAGTCTAGGCATGATGTATCCAATGGTGACCTTCAAATCTTAGTTTACTTCTGTTTTATCCAGAAGCTACAGGAGAGGCAAGATGGTGATGTGAGCAAAGAAGCACATATAAATAACTCACATCTTAAATTATTTCTTTGTTACCTTTGAGTGTTAAGCCAAACCAATCAATTCATTTAAGGACTACTTCAAGAATCAGCTAGTATAGAGCAAAAACTCAATTCGCAAGAACGTGTTAGTAGGTTAGCACCTATGAGAAAGCTAGGAGGCACAGTGGATAGAGCACTCCAGGATAGGCTTGGAGTCAGGAAGGTCTAAGTTCAACTCTAGCCTCAGACCCTTACTAGATATGTGACCCTGGGCAAGTCACTTAACCCTGTTTGCCTCAATTTCCTCATCTGTAAAATGAGCTGGAGAAGGAATGGTAAACCACTCCAGTATATTTGTCAAGAAAATCCTAACCTTCCCCAATTCATTTAAAAGGGGTCTCTGAACAAACTTTGGAGCTACAGAAACCACAAAATGACACAGAGAAGCTAACCTCCCACTGAGGACAGCCTGGCAGGAATTGGCCAGCGCAGCGCTGGGAGCCAAGAGCAGGAGGTTTTAGCCCTAGGGTGGGCCTGACCAACCACCAGCTGGAGAGACTCCAGATAAGCAGCAGCTGTGGTGATCCAGAATTATCAACACATTGATGTGAAGGACAAAGGAGAGGTCAGTGCAGTCTGGACTTTGGGACCAGTAGTCAGGAGAGCTTTGGCTTTTGCCCCTGGAGTGAGAAGCCACTGAGGTGTGCAGCACAGCCACCGCCACATGGAAGCTTCAGCTCCTGGCCTGCAAAGTGTAGGGGGACCAAGTCACCAGTCTGAGGGGTAGCTGCTCTTATTTTAACCTGCTTGGATCTGGATTGCAGTCTAGGTGGAAGTCCTGGGGTGTGCAACCAGCTTGCCAGAGCATGTGGATGCTTCAGAGAGGGCACCCAACTAATACCTCTGGCAGCTGAGAAAACCCCAGCATTTGGGACGGAAGCTCCCCTGTCTGGTGGCAGAGTCCTACTGTTCCAAAAAGCCCAAAAGTCAAGTAATTGAGTGGCAAAATGACCAGGCAAAGGAAGCAAAACAAACAGAAGAAGCCAACATTAGACTTCTATTTTGGGGACAAAAAAGATCAAAGCATGGAACAGGGGGAAGACATTAAAGTCAGAACTCCTGCACCAAAAGCTTCAAAGGAAAAATACAAGCTAGTTGCATGCCATAGAAGACCTTAAGAAGCAGATAAGAGAAGTGGAGGAAAGATTAGGAAGAGAAATGAGAATGATGCAAGAAAATTATTAAATGAGAGTCAATAGCCTGACAGAGGCAAATAACACCTTAAAAAACAGACTAATTCAAATGGCAAAAGAGGTTCAAAAAGTCAATGAGGAGAGGAATACCTTAAAAAGCTGAATTTTCCAAATGGAAAAAGAATCTCAAAAGCTCAATGAGGAGAATAATTCTTTCAGATTTAGAATGGAGTGAAGGGAAGCTAGTGACTTGATGAGAAATCAAGATGCTGTCAAACAGATCCAAACAAATGAAAGAATAGAAGGCACTGTGAAATATCTCATGGGAAAAACCACTGACATGGAAAGTAGATCCAGGAGAGATCATTTAAAAATTATTGGACTACTTGAAAGCCATGATGATCAAAGAAAGAACCTAGAAATCATGCTCCAAGAAATTCTGAAGGAAAACTGCCCTGATGTGTTAGAACCAGAGGGCAAAATAGAGGTTAAAAGGATCCACCAATCACCTCCTGAAAAAGATCCCAAAAAGAAAACTCAGGAATATTATAGCCAGGTTCCAGAATTCCCAGATCAAGGAGAGAATATTACAAGCAGCCAGGAAGAAACAATTTGAATATTGTCAAAACACAATCAGGATAACCCAGGATCTGGCAGCTTCTACACTGAGGGATTGAAGGGCCTGGAATGTGATATTCTGGAGGTCAAAGGAGCTGGGATTAAAATCAAGAATCACCTACCCAGCAAAACTGAGTATTATGTTCCAGGGGAAAATACGGTCATTCAGTGGAATAGAGGACTTTCAAGTATTCTTGAAGAAAAAACGAGAGCTCAATAGAAAATTTGACATTCAGATACAAGAAGCAAGAGAAGCATGATAATGTAGACAGGGAAAAGAAATCATAAAGAACTTTTCAAAGTTGAACTATTTATTCCTACATGGAAAAACAGTAATTGTAACTGATGAAACTTTTCTCAACATGAAAATAGATAGATATATATACCGTGTTTCCCCGATAATAAGACCTATCCCGAAAATAAGCCCTCCCCTTACTGTGTAAGATTCCTCTAAAATAAGCCCTGCCCCGAAAATAAGCCCTATTGAGATTGCTACTGTAGTGAAGGTGATCCCCTGCGCTACACGCTACATTATGGTACCCTCTGTATGCACCGTGCCCCCCCCACCCGGGTGAAACGCATGCCGCGCTCCGAGCTGCATCCAATCAGAGCTGCAGCAGTGAGCGCATCATCCCGTTCTTCCCCAGTGATTTGCTTGCTGGCACCATTGAGAGCAGTGCCCCGGAGGAGAGCTGAGGCAGGACAACATAAAAACCCGGTATGTAAGCGGGAGTGAGGGGGCATGATGGAGGATAAAAAGGGCATGATGGAGGAAAAAAGAAGAACTCAGGGGGCATGATGGAGTGAAAAGAAGGACTGATGGTCATAATTTTATTTTTCTGTCTGTTTTGACCCCCAGACATGAGGACAAAAAGGAAGAGCTATACTGTTGAGTATAAGAAAGCAATTGTAGAGGAGTCACATGGCAAGAATCTTGCAGTTTTCTGTAAAGAAAAACTTTTGGATCTTCGAATGATCAGAAAATGGAGAGCAAATTATAATAACCTCAATCAACAGGTGGATGAGGGAAAAGGGAAAAAGCGCAGGTCTGGATCAGGTCGGCAGCCCTTATATCCTGACTTGGAGATCCTCATTGGTGAATGGATTGCTGACAGGTGAGCAAAGTCCTTGGTTGTGCACAGGGCTGATATTCAAGCATTTGCCCTTTCAATGGCACCAGAGTTTGAAATGGCCTCAGAAGGATTCAAAGCATCACAACACTGGTTGGATGGTTTCCTTCAATGGTATGAACTGTCCCTAAGAAGATCAACAACACTGTTTAAGCTGGAAGGTGCTGAAGTTATTATACATGCACTTGCATTCAAGTCCTGTATTGATAGGATTGACATTTCCAAGTACCAAACCTGCAATATGATTGCTATGGATGAAACTGCACTGTTTATGGGACAAGGATCTCAAACAACAATTCATCACAGGGGTGCAATGTCAATCTACATTCCCACCACTGGCTATGAAAGTGCACAGGTCACCTGTGTTTTGGCAATTCGTTTGGATGGAAAGAAAGCCACACCTCTAATCATCAGTAAGGGCAAGAAAGATAAGATTGAACGTGTATCTGGCATTTACATTCTTGAAACCGAAAAAGCCTGGTATACATAAGCCGTTATAAGAAAGTGGGTTGATTTAATGCTGCCACTTGTTATGCGAGGTAACCAAAGAGGTCTGATAGTCTGGGATTCAGCCAGCACTCACCACGCTAAAGAAATGAAGAACTTCCTTGCAGAGAGAAGAATAGATCAAGTAATGGTTCCTGCAGGAATGATTGCCTATCTCCAGACCCTTGATATTGTAATAAACAAGCCATTCAGGGACCATTTGCGCATGGAAGTCAATGACTACATTGAAAATAGAATGGAAAGAAATCAGCGTGGAAACTTTGTGAAGCCCTGTCTGCAAGAAGTTGTGACTTGGGTGAAGAAGTCATGGGATAAAATTACTGACAGCTGTGTCGCCAAGGCACTGCAAGCAGGTTACCTGGACAATTCATATTCATTTAAAGAGAGCTATATTGCTGGACATGACAGATTGGGTCCACTTCTTCTGAAGGAAGGTGCAAGACATCCAGGATGGAATTCAGGGTATGGACACTTATGACGATGTTGTTGAAGAAGATGACATGATCACTATTGAATAAAGGTACATTTTTTTGTTCACATTTACCTGTTTATTAAAATTGCTGTCAATGTTCATTAAAATAAGCCCTCCCCTGAAAATAAGCCATCTGGTGTTTTTCTGTCCAAAAAAATAAGACAGTGTCTTATTATCGGGGAAACACGGTATTTATAGTCTTTATCAGAGGGTATATAGGAGTATAATTACATATGTAAATGTTTATATATATGTATATGTATATGTTTACAGGTATACATACATAGAGGGCACAGGACCAATCTAATAGGAAGGGATGATACATAAAAGGTGAAATTAAGAGGTGAGAGAGGAATATAATGAGAAGAGATGGGGAGAGACAGAATGGAGTAAATTATCTCATATAAAAGAGGCAAGGGAAAATGGGTACAATGGAGGGGAAGAACAGGAAGGTATAAGGGAATGGGTCAACCTTATACTCATTGAATTTGGCTCAGGGAGGGATTGACATACATACTAAATAGGGTATCTCACCCTACAGGAGAGTAGAAGGGAAGTAGATGAGAGGGGGAATAATGGAAGGGAGGGCAGGCTGTGGGGGGGGGGGGGGAATTTGGAAGCACACACTTTTAAAAAGGGACAGGAACAAAGTAGAGAATAGATCAAGTGGGAGATGGGATAGAAGGGAGAGAAATATAATCAGTCTTCCACAATTTATCTACTATGGTAATATTTTACATTAGCTACACATGTACAACCTATATTGAATTGCTTATCTTCCCAGTAAGGGTGGGTGACAAGGGAGGAAGGGAATCTGGAAATCAAAGTTTTAAAAATATATACTATTATTAATACTACATGTTATTGGGAAATAAGAGGAGGAGATATCCTGGGGGCCCACTATTTTAGGGAGGTAGGTAGGGGAAAAACAGGGAGAAAATTTGTGACCCAAAATCCAGTGGAAATGAAGTAAATCAGAAGTTAATAAAACATTAAAAGAAAAGAAAGAAAATCCTAAATGCAGTCACAAAGAGTTGGATATGACTAAAAAAAATAGCACCTATTTTATATTAACCACTGTTCTAAGTGCTTAGAAAAAAAAGGAAAAATGAGAAAAGGATAGAAAAGAAGAGGAAAAAGAAAAGAAAGAAAAGGTCCTTAAATTTTAGGAGCTTACAACTTAGTGGAAGAGACAACATATATAATATGTACAGAGAAAAATATTCAAGCAGATCAGCAATTTCATTGATTTGAAATTTCTTTTCAAGGATGAAAATTATAATCAGTCTGACTTGCAAAGGGTACCAGGGCAACAGCCTGTCAAAGTGGTCCATGACACACATGTATACAAAATTAAGAATTCCTGATCTAACATATACTTCCTTTTCTCAAAGCAGCCAGAAAACAAAGTATACATTAGGGTAGGAGTGTCATCATCCAAATGGGGTAAGAATTTGTGCCATGTCATGCTACATGACTGGGCCATGTAACCTGGGTGCTCTGGGGACATGATATGGAGGACATAGAAAAAAGTGAGGCTCTCTTTTTTAATAATGTGCCTTTGCAGACTCTTTCAACAATCCATATCCTCTGTCAATGGTATGGGTCAAGCATAAGCTGTGTTTAAATACTTCATTGATTTTTTAAAAATCTTTGTTTTGCCTATAAGAATGAAAAGAGTGTTAAGGATAGACTGTTGATCACAATGGTGTAGATTTAAAACTTACAGAAGCATATGATTTCCAAGTCTGCATTTTTCTAATTTACCCGAGTTGCAGTGAAGAAAATAAAACTGAATCCATTCATTAGCAAAGTAGAGTTAATTACAAATCTATATTTTTATAAGTGATAATTTGAATAACATTCAAGTTGCCTGATAATTTTTTTGCCAGCTAGAATTCACCTCCTCCCCCCCAAAAAAAGTATTATAGGCTGAAACAACTTATGGTTTTTACAATAGAAAATTATTAAGAAGCAATATCAATAGTTAATGTATTGGTATGACATATGTTTATTAAACTACTGTAATCATTAAATATGTACAAGGTATTAATTAACCCTTCAAACTCTGAAGAAAATTGAATTCTATCCCTAGGTTTTTATGATGTGTCCATTTAAGAGGGCTTGCTTGCCATTTAAAAAAAAATGGACATTCATTCCCAAATGGTCAAAGATTATGAACAGGGAGGTAAGGGGGTGCGGCTAGGTGGTACAGTGAGTAGAGTACTGGCCCTGGAGTCAGGAGGACCTGAGTTCGG
Organism: Petaurus breviceps papuanus; assembly: GCF_028583685.1. NCBI lineage: Eukaryota > Metazoa > Chordata > Mammalia > Diprotodontia > Petauridae > Petaurus > Petaurus breviceps. The sequence continues at coordinate 17,143,004 of NW_027186492.1, read as the reverse complement.
ATCCGGCCTCAGACACTTCACACAAAAACTAACCATGTGACCTTAGGCAAGTCACTTAACAACAACTGCCCTCCAAAAAGCAAAAAAAAAAAAAGATTATGAACAGGGAAGTTTTCAGAAGAAGAAATCAAAACTATCTATAGTCATATAAAAACATTCTAAATCATTATTAATTAGAGAAATGTACATTGAAATAACTCTGAGGTAACATCCCATATCTATTAGATTGGCTAATATGACAGAAAAGGGAAATGACAAATATTGGAGGGGATGTGGAAAAATGGGACACCAATGCACTGTTGGTGGAGTTGTGAATTAATCCAACCATTCTCGAGAGCAATTTAGTACTATGTCCAAAGGAATATAAAACTATACATACCCTTTGACCCAGCAATACCACTATTCAATCTTCATCCCAAAGAGATTAAAGGAAAAGGAAAAGGACATACAAGTACAAAAATATAGCAGCTCTTTTTGTAGTTGAAAAGAATTGGAAATTGAGGGGATATTCATTAATTGGGGAATGGCTAGACAAGTTGTGGTATATGAATGTGGCAGAATACTATTATTGCTATAAGAAATGATGAACAGTATCATTTCAGAAAAAATCTTGGAAAGACTTAGATGAACTGATGCAGAGTGAAGTGATCAGAACCAGGAGAACTTTTGTACACAATAAGAACAATACTGTATGATGATCAACTGTGAATGATTTGGCTATTCTCAGCAATATCATGATTCAAGACAATTTCGAAGGACTTATGATGAAAAATGCTATCCATGTCTAGAGAAAAACTGATGGAGTCTGAATACAGATTGAAGAATACTTTTTCAACCTTATTTTTCTTAGTGGTTTCTTTTTTTTCTGTTTTCTTTTGCAACATGGCTAAATAGGTTTTGCATGATTACATGTATAGTCTATATCAAATAGCTTGCCTTCTCAAAAGGAGGGGAGGGAGAGAATTTGGAACTCACAATTTTAAAAAATGCAAAAAAATAATTTTATACCTCATTTGCAAAAATATTTTAAATGGATGTTTATTGTGGCTGTCTAACTTACACACAAGATTTGGTTTTCCCTTCAGAGTACAAAAAGATAGTAGTAATGGACCCTCCTATGGATAGTTAACAAACGAGTATTTTTATCTGCTATGGACTTAGTAATGAATGTTTGCACCAAAACACCAAAGGGACAATCCTATTTTTATAACCTACTGCTAAAATACTTAAATTAACTTACATTTAAATAAAATAATCTTGCCTCAGGTCCCTTGAGAATGAAATTTCAAACAGGGTTTGAGGTGAGGCTAACCTTGACCAGAAGACTTTTTAGTCTAATTCAACCACCATCCCAGTTCACACCCCAACCATGTCTTTTTCAGATTTGTTTGTGATTGAAATAATTATTCTTTCCCCTTTATGTTACTTTGCACTGGAAACTATATTTAATAAATGTTTTAAACATGTTTTTAATATGAAATCGCTCATGATTTCCAACTTATTGGTCTCTTTATGTATCCTTTGTCTTCTTAAGTGTTAATTGGAAAATATGTCAAGGTAAATCAAGGCAAGAGATATAATTTTTATACAAAAGAGATGTGAAAGCAAGAAAGAATATAATCAAGGAGAAATACCCTAGGTAAGCCTCCATAAGAGACTAATTAAGAAGCTTTCTTTCCATGTCAAAAGTGCAAAGAGATGCATCCTTATTTCATTTGCTTCTCTATCACACAATTTTAATTTAACTTTGGATCATCTAGTTAGCAACAAGAGGCAGCTGGCTATGCATACCTGTGAAAATCCTGGAAGATTTTCCCCATTCATGTTTCATAGTGATGTCAGTACATCTGTTGATTTTCTTTTTTTATTACAAAGATTCATCTGATGTATTTCCCTCCCTTCACCCTTGCACCCTATGAACAGATGCTTGCATCATGTTTTAAAGAGAGAAAGATGTATTATGAAAGCGTTCAGCTGTTCTTGTTTTTGCAAAGTGGAGATAGGGATAGTAGTGGTGGTAGGTAGGTTCAGATTTTTGGTTAAACCCTCTTGTTTTTGTGAGACCAGGGGAATGGAGATCCAAGTTAATCAATCTCTTACATAAAGCTTAGACCTATTTTGAACTCTTCTTTCACATTAAACACACACACTCACACACCTCTACTAAATATTTCTCAAGCTAAGTTTTACATGTTCACACATCTATTCATCTCACTTTCATTTCAGAGTGGATGTATAATGTCAAAATATAGTACATATAGACTCTCAGTATCCAAATACAACCTGTTCTCATAAAATTCATAGGCCAACTGTTCAAAAACCAAGATTTTCAGTTACTTTGAGTAAATAGGTCTGATGACTCCAGTGGTATCATTTGTACGACTCAGGAATTCTAGAGGGGATCAAGTGTGAACCTGACGTGGCCTATTAAAGTATGAATACACAATCTCAAACTATTTCAAATCACCAAATCATCTCCCCCAATTTCTGATCCTAAAGCTGATGGAATACTCCTTTCCACTGACTTCCTCTTGATCATAACCACCTTAGTGATTTTGAACTTTAATCTTTTTTCTAAAACCCAGGGATCTTCATTGTCATCCCTTCTTTAATAGTTAATGATCTCACAATGCTTTTTTCTTAGAATGATACTGAGAACAAAGGGTCCAGGATCTTGCCACTCCTTTTATTCTTTACTTTGAAAGCCAACATGGTATCATATTTAGACTTCTGCACTAGGAGTTAAAAAGCTTTGGCTTGAGTTGCAGCTCTTCTACTTCCTAGCTGTGTGACTCTGAACAAAGTCATTCAACCTTTCTGAGAATCATTTTCTTCATTTGTAAAACTGGGACTATCATATCAGAGGCAATATGGCATTGGAGATGACCAGATTTTGAGTCAAAGAATCTGGATTTAAATATCGGCTCTATTGCTTATCAACTGTGTGATCTTGGACAAGTTATTTAACCTCTCTGGGTTTCAGTTTCCTCTTATGTAGAATGAAAGAACTGGATTAGATAACTTTTAAGGTTTCTTCCATCTCAAAATCTGTTATATTACATATACACACATATATACATGTATGTATACACTCACACGCATAATTCTTTGTGTGTTGTCTCTCCCGTTAGACTGAACTCTTTGAAAGCAGGGAGTTTTTTGCCTTTCTTTGTACACTCAGAATGTGGCATAGTAGCTAGAACATAAAAGTGTTTAATGATACATGTTAATTGTCTGACTGACTGATTTACTTTATAGAACTAAAAATTTATGAATTCTATCCAAAGGCAAAAAAAGTTTTTAAAAAAATCAAGGGAAATAATCAAAATAGGCATGGAGAAAGGAGGTATGGGAATACAAGATCTAAAATATACTACAAAATATTAATCATCAAAACTATTTGGCATTTTTAAAAATTGATAAGTTGACAGAAGAACTATACTGAGCTAACTAGCATAGGGTTTGATATACCCAAATACTCTTAACAACTGGAGGAATGAATAAACTTTCAAAAATAAAACAAAACCTATAAAAGTTGGAAAGCATATGGCATGAATTAGGTTTATCCCAACAACTCATACCATACACCACAATCACTCCAAACTGGTATGACTTAAGCACATAAAGATGCTTTCATAAACAAATTAGAAAGGGAAGGAAGGAGATACCTTTCACAGCTAAAGATAGGGGAAGAGCTCATAGCCAAAAGAGTGATAGAGAAGATCACAGTAAATAAAATGGATAATTTTGACTTCATAAAATTATAAAGTATATGCACAAATGAAATCAACATAATTAAAAATAGAAGTGTAACAGTTAGCTGGGAAAATACTTGCAGCAAAATGTTTATGTTAATGTTTGATGAACAAGATAGTAAGTTAATTAATATAAATATATAAGAACAAGAGTCATTCCCCCAACAGATAAATTCTTAAATTATATGGAGCCTATTTTCAAAAGAAGAAACCCAAGCTATAAACAACCATGATTTAAAGTCATACAAATAACAAAAGGTGAGAGAAATTAAAATTAAATTCTAAGATTACACACCACACTTGACACACACTACTGAAGAAAATAGAAATTATAATTGTTTTAGAAACTATGGAAGGACAGGCACACTAATGTACTTTTGCTGGAGCTAGGAAATACTCCAACTATTCTGGAAAGAATTATGTTACTATATGTAAAAATTACTAATTCCTCATATTCTTCTTTTTCAACCTACCATACTACTATTATGTTACACAGTCCTTTTTCTGTTTCATTTCTAGTAATATAGCCTGAGATTGTATTGGCTTTTTGACCAGCTCCACAACATTACTGACTCATCTTGAGAAGCTCTATTATACATACATATATGTGTGTGTGTGCATGTGTGTGTGTAAAATAGGGTACTTAGAGAAAGATATCTATACTTTGACTCTTTGGTTTTGTATCCATGAGTAAGTCATTTAACTTGTACAAACATCAGTTTATTTATCTGTAAAATGAAAATAGTAATCCTTGCACTATACTCTTAACAGAATTTTTGTGAGGAAAGAATTTTGCAAACTGTACAAATAATATATCAATAAAACTGAACTTGCAGTAAACTAAAACTCTTGGGCATTTTTAATATTATGACGACTAACAATTTTTATCAAGTATCTGTTGTGAGTAGAGAAATGCTAGATGCTACTTTCAAACAAATACATTTCATTAATTCAACTGAAAATATTAGCAGGAGTCTAGGTGATTTGGAAAATATATAGGTTATGTATGAGATCCATTCACCCATTCCCCAATATTTTCAGCAATTTTTTTTTTTATTCCAGTGGGCTTAGTAACTTTGTCCTCATTGAAGAATAAGTGGACTCTAATAAATATGTTGATAGACTATGGAGCAGAGTCATTCTACAATCACAGAAATTCCCAAGTGGAACTAAAGTACTGCAGTATTAACTTATGCCATGGCACAAATCACAGGTTAAGAAATGTATCTAAGATATGGGGATCAACATGCTTCAATTACCTGGAATCTCAACTGATTTAGACTCTATTGAAAATCTATAAGCTATAAGTGAGGGTATATCAAAGGAACTCTTAATATCCAATGTTGTATATGGTTATATGATAAATTAAATAGCTGTCAAAACATTTTGAACTCAATACCAAACCATGCAAAAGAAGTGACTATAGCAAACAGAGGTCATAATGATTTCATATTAAAATTTTTAAGATGATAAAAGAGGTAAAGGCTAATTTACATGTCGATATTTTTAACTATTTTACTTAGAACTATTTATATATACATATATACTTTATATATACACAGAAGTATATATATTCATATATAGCTTTTTTCTGTCTTTATCATGTATAAATATATTTTGATATCATCTATATATTGCTTTCTTTGTATCCCCAGTGCTTAGCACAGTGCCTAATATATAGTAGGTACTTAACAATAACTGACTATATCATATGTAACTACAGCTATAGCTATACTCTATATGTTGTCTGTCCTACTGAGCTTTTTCCACTTGCCAAATTTCTTATCACTATCAGTGATCATTTCTTTCCCTGGTTCATAGATTCCTAGCCCAAAAGTCATCTTTGATTTGTCTTTCTCATTCAAGGTCGGCATTTATTCTGTTACATTTTTTAATTGGCTAAGCAATATACCTCATATATAACTTTTTCTCTCTATTCCCAAAGAAATATCCCTAGCTTAAGTTTTAATCATAATAAATTTGGTCAGTATTTTCCTACTAAATCTGTGTTGGTAGATATATCCTAATTCCACCAAATTACACAGAGTAGGTGAAATCAACTCTGAAGCCTCTCAAATCAATTCAGGGGTTACCAACCCTCCAGTAATTACAAGTTGCTGTTGTTGTTTTTACGAAAGAATACAATCCCCTTCTATATACTTGGACCTGTTTCCAGTAATATTAATTTGTTTACAACCACAGGCACTTTTTTTGTTGAATTGTATTTAGATGTCCATTTTATAGGGGAAGAGGATGTATTCAAAGACATCCTATAAATGGGTAACAAATAGAAATATGTTAAGTATCTGTAAATTTTGCCTTCATGTAGGTATTTTAAAGTTTTTCTTAAATTGGGTTTTGCACATAATTAATTTAATTCAAATAATTATTTGAGTGAAATAATTACAAAAGCTAAATGTTCATGTTTAATCAAGTCATTAAAATATTGGTGCATAATTAGGTTCAATATATTCATTTGATTTGCAGAAGTCATTAAGTTTTAGGGTAAGTTGTTCTTTGCTAATAATTTAAGTATACTGAAGAAAAAATGGAAAAGTTTATTAATCACAAGATTAAATAAATTATATGATGTGTATATAGCACAATTGTTCATAAATGACAAAGACTCTTAGCAGCGTTATTCCTTCAGGAAAGGGGTAAGCTGAGGTCTCTACATTGTATTACACTAACTTGCCCCACCAGCAAGTCCCAAATCAAAATGGTCAACTCAAGTTAAAATGGCTATCAAAGGCAACATTGAAAGGAAAAAGAAGTCACAAAAGGGAAGCTATATAAGTGCATGATAAAAGAAGAATGCACTCATTTTGCATTAGTGATGGTGGGAAATTTATGAGCTGATATGTGGAAAAGATTGTGTTCTTGTTTTACCAGCTAAAGACTTTTACCTCTCTCTCTCCCACTGACTCTTCTCTAAGTCAGGCCTGCACAACACCTGGTCAGCAGGGCGCTTGAAGCTGGGGTGGCCCATTAAAAATGTAGGGTTGCCACTGCACACTCTCCTGTGTGTCACGTGACCCGGGGCACCCAATTATCACCACTCTGTCTCTCATCTAACCTATCTGTGGCCCAGAGAAGTTTAGCCTGTTTAATTTTTGCCCCTACCTACTGCCAAGTTGTGCAGGTCTGCTCTAGGTCATTGTCCAGTTACAGCAAGCATGGTCTTATTCTAGTTCTCTAGATCTAAGAGTTAACTGAGCTTTTCAGAAACTCTGCATTAAAAGCACTCTTAAATGCCAGACTCCCCCCTTCCCAACTGCATCAGTTATGGACCATTTGGTTAGCCTTTCAATCTGTAAACCTGGAGAATCAACCACCGATGGACCGAGAGCAGGTCAGGCCCAAGATTGTTCAGGAGGGACAGATGAGGTTTGATGACGTTTGGGAAACTGTGATTCCTTCAATGAATCTGCAATGGAGTCTCAAACACTAATCTCTTTAATATCATATTCTTCTGATGATGCTATAAAAATGGAAATTATCAAATATCACAATCTAAAGAGGCAGTTAAAAGATTCATTGCCAAGAGCCACTTAAGGAGGGTCATTTTTACCAGCTTTATGGCAGTGAGATAAACTAGATAAAAATGTAAGGTGGATATATGTGGTTCTCTCAACTGTAAACATATGAAGATAGTACTTCAATAGAATGAAAGCAGCACTTAAAAAAAAAAACCTAGATGCTTTTTTACAGGACACACTGCTTACTCCAACTCATATACTGTCACTCATTGTTTCCATGGCCTAAAAAATTGCCTTCATACTTCAGGTAGGAAACTCAATGATCCTAACTCATTTTCCCTAGAGATACAGATAAAATACATGCACCTGGAATTACAGAATCATAGAAAGAATTTTCAGAGAGTCTAATATAGCACCCTATTTGTTCCATTATATCTCACCTTTGCTGACCTTAACTAACCTGAAACTACTCACAGTTGTATCCTGTTACTACATAAAAGGATTTCTCCAAATATGTAGACCTATTCCTTAGCCTGTCTCTACATAATTTTTTTTTAAAATTCATATTAATCAAATACTTATCCCCTCATTGATTTAACTCAGGTGAGTTGGCTTGGAAGAAGTGGTACACTTTGCTTATTTTTTTGATGAACTGTCCATTTTGTCATCATGTCCTTTCCAAATCTCTCAACCATTGGAATAGCACTAATTTCTCAAAGTAATACCTATTGGCTTAGTCCTCTCAGTCATATTGTATAAGCATACACATATATGTGTATTTATACATATACACATGAGTACAGATAGACATGCATGTAGGCACATACCTACATGCACATGTACATGTATGTTGCATATGTATGTGTACTATTACAGAATGGAGCCAGAGGGAGCTCATACATACATACACATTCAATAATAACCTTGAGAAATAACTCCACCTGTCTGAAACTCAGTTTCCTTTTCTGAGAAGTAGAGGGGACTGATGAATTAGCTGATATTCCTTCCAGCTCTAAATCAATCTGTGCACATATGTTGTAGCAGCAAGCACTGTAGCCTACCCAGGGTGGCTGCCAACACAGGTTCTTAGATCTGCTTTTCTAAAGGATGGCAACTCAGAATGGGTTAACAATCTTGCTTTAATCAAATACAAGTTATTTACCAAGTTCAGGGGGAAAAGGTCAGCACCCCAAATTTCAGAGAATACAAACAAGTTACAAGTAGACAACAAAATACAGAGAAATATCAGCAGACAAGCTTCCAACTGTCTGATCATTACATCCATACTTAGTTACCAGAGAGGGAAGCACCAACATCTCTGGGTTTTCAAAGCCAGGGGGCTCAATGCCTGCCAAGAATCTCGTCTGGTCAAATCACACCTCTTCTCAAAGTGAGCCCCAAAACAATACCTCACATCAGGGTATATATAGCCTTCTCCTGGCTCAGAGAATGTCACAACACTTTTGACCCACTGCCCAATCACAAAGCACCAAGGTGTGGGCACTCCTGAAAAACAAGCCTCCAACCACAGGCTCCATGTGACCACATTTAGTCTGTTAGGGGGAGAGCATATTTTCAAATCAAGGAAGGTTCTCAGAGTCATTTAAGCCTATCAAAGGGCCTAGGGGCAGGGAAGATTTCCCATTCCCATAACATATGCCCATATGTGTTTGTGTTTATGCATGTGTACAAAACTTTCTTAGTTAATTGAAATGTATACATTGATTATTTACCTCTGACTCATACTAGCTGTGCTACCATGAGCAAGTAACCTCTAAGACTCTTGGTTACACATAAATTGCTAATCTGTATTAATGAATAGATACCCCTTCTCCCTCCCCCAATATTACTTTCTTTCATTCAGCTAGTAGATAAACACTAAGCATTTATTAAGCACCTCCTGTGTGCCAGGTACTGTGAAGGATACAAAGACAAAAGTGAAAAAATTCTTGCTCTTTCTAAGTTTACATTCTATAGTTGACATAGTGTGTTCATATATAATATGTACATGTATGATGTACATGAAGGTATATGCAAAATAGCTTCTTGAATTCTAGTCACCATATCACAATATTATACACACATATACATATGCACACATACATGTGAATTACATGTCTATATAGTACACCTGTGTGTCATGTATGAGTATATACACATTTGCACATAAATGTGTTTGTGTGTGTGTACACATATCAGCAATTTGTGATGGAAGCAAAAAATGTCTTTCTCCAAAATATACATTTTCATGACTGATTGGTGAGGAGGGGAAAGAATGTTTTAAGTTGTCATTTAGAGGGTTAAAGTATTTGCTTCATGAAAGAAACAGATGGGGTTAGATGAGAGATATATTGTCCAGTGTGTCAGGACTTTGAAACATCAACTACTTTCTACTTGGTTTTCATGTTATAATTTTCTTTTCTTTTTTCCTTCATTTTCCGCTTCCATAGTAAATGACTGAATACATTCAGCCCTCTGGTTATTATACAGCTGCCTGCTATTATACATTATATGTCCAGCTATTCTGCATTTTATCTTCCTTTTTTTTATAAGACATTGTGAGGAATAGAGAGCATGCCTGTGTGTTTCAGGAGAATGAACTGGAATTGTTTAAAACTCCTGAGTATGGCAGGTTGGCTTAAATAAGATGAGCGATGTTCTCAGCTACAATTTGGGAAGACCCAGTGGCTATTACAGAAAGAGCACAGAGAATTTTCTGTAGGACAGGAATAGAATGACTTAGCTTTTGTCCTATTCTCCAGCTGCCCAGAGAGTAGATAACAGTGGTCAGAGATAGCCCTATTATCCAAATGGCGCCAGTGGCTGCCCTGCTCATCTGCTATTCACAGCACATATAAGGCTCTCTCATTAGCCTCTCCAATTCTACATCTTCCTCCCCAGGTTTATCAAAAGAATTGCTAGGTATAATACACATACATTATCATTCTACTCTGTTCTTTTCTCTAGGCAGTTATAAACACACATACACACACACACATTGCCTCTTTCTATTGTGTGATCTACAAAACAAAACAGTGAATACTTGTAAATTACACATAATTGTCTTACAGTCTGGACACTGGTCTCCATCCTTGCATCTCAGAAGGTGGGTGTCTCTTTCAGCAGGGTATCTATTTTGCTCTCTTTGTCATAATTTCATTCTGTCCTTCAAGATATGAGAATTTTGTAACTGTAATATATTGAATGAGTGATTTCTTCACTGCATTGAAGTCCTCCCTCTGCAGTTCAATTTTCATTGGAAAGTTGATCTACCTGAACATTACATGGTTCATTAAAAAGGAAGTTTAAAAATAGCTTTTCTCTAAATGAAAGTTAACTATTGAACGAACTCTCCTGCATTCATAATTAAGATAATAGAATGTCAGATCTGGAAGGGAACTTACACAGTATCTAGCCTAAGTCCAAGAAATTATAGAAGAAGAAACTGAAGGCAAGAAAAATTAAGTCACTGATCCAAGTTCACCCGGTGACTTGCATGAATGTTACTGGTAGAGATAGGACTAGAACCAGGTGTTTTGAATCCTATTTTAGCAATCTTCCATCATACTATAGTTGTTTAACTTTTTTTTATTTCATTTTTTGGAGGCAATTGGGGTCAAGTGACTTGCCCAGGCTCACATAGCTGGTAAGTATCTGAGACTGGATTTGAACTCAGGTTCTCCTGACTCTAAGGCCAGTGCTTTATCCACTGTACCATCTAGCTACCCCTTAACCCTCTCTTAATGAAAATATGAATCTCTGTTAAGGCAGTAAATACAAGCTTGGGATAATTTCAGACTAATAAACCTCTGGCCACCATTACTAATGTTGCCTTACTAATATTAAGTTCAGTAACTCTTTCCTTAAAATTCTAAGTTTATTTTATGATAATTGCATAAATCCAATTCTTTATAGAAACCATTTTTCTAGTTATTTTTTCTCCTTCCTCTCTTAAATCTTTCTGGACATCTCCTATCTAAGGCCATTTTATTATCATAACCCAATTGCCAAACCAATTTTATTCCCTTGATGCTAAAAAAAAATAAAATAAAATAAGGAGGGAAACAGAAGTCCACATTCATCTAGGAGGTTTTCAAGTCCTTCAGGATTTGTCTAGAGGCTTCTTTTCCAGGCATAAAAAGCTGCCCTTATATCCAGAAAGACCCCAGTTCAAGTTCAGCCTCAGATTCTCACTGGCTGCATAACCCTGGGCATGTCAGTTAACCTCTCCGTGCCAAATATAACTCTCCTAAGTCAATACACTGAGGATAAAATTGCTGATCTGAATTGTTAGAGTGAACTTCCTCAGGTAAGGAGTTCCTTATATCAACGAATCACAGAGGTCTATTCCCTACATGCGCTTTTCTAGACTTTTGTCTCCCATTCTTCTTATTCTTGTCAATCAGTAATAATTTATTAAGTATCTGTTATATGCTGGGCACTATGCAAAGTGCTGAGGTTACAAAGATAGGTAAAAGGCAACTTTCTGCTCTCAAAAAACTCAATTTACTGGGGAGACAAAATGAAAACAATTATACAAATACATATTGGATAACTTATAAATAATCTATACTCTATATAAATAATCTAATATTCTATATTCTCTGCTAAGGCAAAAATTCAGTCATTGCTCTTAATAAAACCTTAGGACATTAAAAAAAAATAGAATAGTGGGAGGTGAAAAACTGGACCAGGGATAGAATTTTCCTATGTCTGTATGTGTGTGCGCATGTGTGCATGTGTGTGTGTGTGTGTGTGTGTGTGTGTGATTGTCTCCTTTGGCAGTCTGGTGAAGCCTGTGGGTCCCTACTGAGAATAATGTCTTTAAATGAATCAAATAAAATACACAGGATTACAAAGAAACCAATTATATTGAAATCATTTAACAACATTTTTTTCTTACTCCATGGAATTCAGATTAAGAATTGTTGGCCCAAGACAGTTTTATTTTTGTCTTTATATCCCCAACAACTAACATGATGCCTCTGCACATAGCAGGTTAATTGCTTTTTCTTTAATTGAATCATTGTCGACTTGAAGTTATGCTGGAATTTGATTTTTTTTTACTCCAAATATAGAATTTTACATTTATCCCTACTGAATTCTATCTTATTACCTCCTCTATCCTGCTGAGATGTTTTGGGGTCTTGACTCTCATCCAGTGTTGTTGATTACTCTTCCCCTTTTTGTACCATCTAAAAATTTAATAAGCATGATAGAACCACTGCATCCCTTTCAAAGAGTTCACAAATAATCCCTTGAAAAAGTACATTGTGTATTTACCTTCTCCACTGCACCCTGCCAGGAATCTAAGGGAAACATCAGTTTGGATTTAGAAAATCCCCTACCTTTTTCTTTATAAAGGGGAAAAGCAAAACAAAACAATTCTTCCCTTTTTTGAGTTCTGCAGTCTTTCATTCTCCACCATTTTTCAGAGATCACTGCCAACTGCTCAGCTATCACATTGGTTGATTCTTTCAGTATCTATGGATATAGTTCAGCCTTGCAGGCTTGATGACTTGAACTTGTTGAGGACTGGTATTTGCACTCTTAGCATGCCTTTATTTAGATTGGTTTTCAACACCTCTTTGATAATTTTTGTTTAATTCTTCCTAGTCCAAAGATAATTTTCTTTGGTAAAGATGCTTCTATAATTCAATAATCTGTACTTCCTTTTTAAGTGAAATTATTTCCTCTGATAAAAGGCAGGAGCTTCACAAGAAAAAGGTAGATTTGAGAAGCACATAGTTAAGATCATATCTGAGTGACACAGTGACACAAACCAACTGTATACCTGAATAAATGACCTTGGAGAGTTCATATGACTGAAAAACTTCACATGCTGCAGTCGATCCTCTTTTTGGCATTTAAAACACTTGATAATGCTGCCCCATCCTACTTTTTTACACTTTACTTTTTACTACAATCCAGCTCCTTGGTGTTCCTCACCCCAAAACTCCATGTCCAATTTCTGTGCCATTACTGTACATCATCTGTACCATTACTCCCACACACCTAGAATAATTTTCCTCCTCATATCCACCAGTTTATTCCCCTAGATTCTTTCAAAACTTAGCTCAAATCCTACCTTTCTCTAGGAGGTTGTTTCTGTATCCCCTATCCCTCCCAAGTGCCTCCCTTTCTAAGATTAGCTTCCATCTTCTTTGTATATTTTAAATACCTAGTTATTTGCATACTTCTCCTCCATCAGAATGAGAGATCCTTGAAAGCAGATGTTCATTTTGCCTTTCTCTGTATACCCAGAACTTATAACAGTGACCAGCACGTAAAAAACTCAATAAATTCTTGTAACCCGACAGACTATAGACTGAATGACAAGTGGTGAGCCTCTCTACAAACAAAGTTTATCATTAAGCCTTTACTTGAAGCCTTTAAATGATTGTTTCAGCTTGTTAGGAACTTCCAGCAGATCTGTTCCATTGACATAATATTGGAAAACCTAGGACCACCTCCAAGTTATGACTCATCAAAGTAGATAAGGCTTTGAGGGAGAGAACCCAGAATTGACAGTCAAATTGCTCTTCCTTTTCTCCATCATACATTATCATGGTTTTGCTTGAGTAACTTTATCTCTGTTTGATCTTCCTTATGCCAAAACAAAATTCCTTGTTCTTAGCATCCATCACCAGCCTTAGATAATTCTGAAGTTTAGTGGTCTTATTATTATTCTTAGGGGACCATGGAACTCGTCTATATTAATCTTTACTTGTCATTGTTTCTGTTTTTCTATATGACATTTTACAACTAAAAATGCTTGATGAGAGTTTATTGTTTGTCCACACTGATATCTTGTTGACAGTTTTCTCTTTTGTTTCTCATTTGTGTCAGAATTTGATCATTGTGGGTTTCCTACAACTGTTGAGCTAATTTCCTCTGTTTAATTTTAACCCATGTAAATCTACATAGCCCTTTTAAAAAAATTTTTTTTAATCTTTCCCAAAAACCTGGGGTATGCATCAGACTATACTTGGTTTATCTCTCCTTCTCTATCCTGTATGCTGATATGAAATGGTCATCCTTTCAAAATTCACATAATTTCTTCCATATTGCTTTAGGAGTAGGTTCAGAAAAGCAGGCCCTTTGGTCATTTTGAAGAAAAATATTATTACCATGCCAACTAAGATGGCATCAACTGTTTTACTTTAGACAGAGAGAAATTTATAGCAAAGTATGGATAGTTGAAATTTCCCATCTCTACCATATCATCACTTTACCTCTGTTTCCTTCTGCCTGGGTGGTCTGTAGCATACTCTTTGACATTATCATTTCTGTTTGTACTATTGTTACTACTCTCTCTCTCTCTCTCTCTCTCTCTCTCTCTCTCTCTCTCTTTCTCTCCCTCTCTCCCCCTTTTTTTTTTTTCTTATATTTTTCTTGTTTTCATGAAAATACAATTCAGGGGCCCATTCTGACATAAGACCTTTTCTGATGTGTTCAGAAATTAGTTTTTCTCTCATTTGGAATTTCTTTAAATATGATTTTTTTACATATTTATTATAAGTAGACCACTTACTTATACAAGTTGAGTTAGGTGTTTTCTGTAAAACATCAGCTCCTTAAAGGAAAGGACTTTTGTTATTGTCTTTGTAATATTGCTTAGGAAATGTTTTTTGAATTAACTTGAATTCCTTTCTCTACTTCCTCACATTGTCTTAATAAGAAATGCAACTCTACCACCACTTTGATCTATTCCATTCTTTAATCTATAGTGATATTCAAGTCATGATGCTTATTCTGCCAAGTATGTGATGCCTAACTTATCAAATGTACCATTTTGCATTAAAATCTCTAATACTCTTTCTTAAGGAGCCATGTTTTATGTAGAGATGTATAAATATCTGAGGACTTTACTTTGAACCTTTTAGCAAATGAATACTTGTGCCTGAGACATAGTAAGCACTCAATAAATGCTTGTTAACTTGCTGACTCTTTTTTAAGTTACTGACTCACTCTACTGCCATTTCAATTTTGTTTCATTTACTGTAATGCCTTATCATAGCATGGAAGTGACCTCTCAGTTCCTAAAGGCTATCCCAATAAAACACCCACTCCAATGGGCCCTACCAGGATGGAAAGAATTTTAATATACACCTAGAAACAGCCTAGGTATGTGTCTCTCACCTGAGAAACAACCTAATTAATTTCAAAGAGACTCAGCACTAAGGAGGAAAATTATTTTTGACCATAGCAACTCCCAAAGAATGCTTATTAAATTAGAAGGGGGTTGTTAACTTCCTTATTGGAGGGGAATAACCAAGCTGACAAAATTATAGATCCTTGAGTTATTGCATTTTATTGGACCTACTACTCCCTGAAGTATCTGACTTGACATATAGATATTGAAGTTTTCTTCCTCCCCTTCCATTTTCAATCTAAAGCACTCGTGATCAGATTTGCAAGATCCAGGAAAATGCAATTTTACTGGTAAATATATTACAGGGTGAACTCCATTCCTGGCCCATTGTTTTTATATTTTATGCTGTGTCCCAGAAATCCAAATATTTTTCTCAAATATAATCTCCTTAGCTATCTATTTACTTCCCAAATCTGCCTTTCTCTTTTGTAGCCCCTGCCTTCAATTGGTAGCAATGAAAAAACACCATCTGTGTCCCTAATGTCTTTGGTTTCTTTCCCAGGAGTTCATGATCCTCTAGTATTGTGTTATGAACCTTTTTTCTGTTTGTAGCATTTGTCCTTAAAAGAATCACAAAAAAGTAGATAAGGGGTTATAAGCTTTGACAAGTCCTAGGATGCTCACTCTTTCATGTCTCTAAACCTTTCACCTTTTTTTTCCCTAGAAGAGAGAAGAACTGCCATTTTGTGCTTGGGTGTCTATTAACTGGCCACTGGAAGAAAGACAACACTCTCTACAAGCCCCTAAAAAAATCACATTGCTTTCCAAGCCTTTTGATGTTAAGTTCTCATTTCTCCCTTGTTTCTTACTCTCATGGCTAATTATCATGGCAAACTCCACATTTAACAAAACTATTTCCAAAGAATAAACACTCACTGATAATGTTTTAATGGAGCTTTATGTATTGTGGACTTTGTCTCATTATAGAATTCAACTGCCCTTGATCCTAAATTTGCAGATTCCTGCCAAAATATTTTGAGAGTCTTGATAGAACTGTGCTTTCATTGCTCTGAATACCTTTTCTACTGATGTTGATCTCAGCTTCCACAGATTAATAAATATATATTTCTACTGAATCTCTTTCCCTGAAGTGGTATCTTACTTCAAGATATCTAATGATAGGGGTGTCTAGGTGGCACAGTGAATAGAGCACCATCTCTGGAGTCAGGAGGACCTGAGTTCAAATCTGGCCTCAGACACTTAAAACTTACTAGCTGTGTGACCTTGGGCAAGTCACTTAACCCCAATTGCCCTGCCCTTCCTCTCCAAAAGAGAAAAAAAAAAGATATGTAATGATAGACAAACCTTCCATTCCTTCACTTCTATTTTTCATCTCTTTCTTTCCAATGACACATCAAAATTGTTTAGTTTCTGGTCACCAAGCCAGGCTTTTAAGTACAGCAACCCCAACTATGCCCTGTCCAAAAAATCTCAGAACCAATTTACCATCATCTTCCAGATCAAATTTAGGTGGAATATGACAGGAATTTCCACAATGGTGCAAAATGAGGCTGATTCTTTCTGAGCTCCTTCATTCTTTAGCAATCTACTCTCCTTCTCCAGTTCCTCATTATCATCACCCTTACATTAATGCCCCCCACCCTGCTTTCCTCCAAATCAACTTCAATGTGATCATTAAGTGACACACAGTACCATCACCAGAATCATTAGCAATTGTAGCATCTTTTCACCAATACGTCAGAGTCTGACACATGCTTCCCTGAAGGTTTGGCTCCTGTCAGGATTTTTAAGTTCAGAATACATTTCAGTGCAGCAGCTTTCTGACATTTGGGAGACAGACACCTCAACATAACTCCCAATAAGAAATGCCTAAATTGTGTCATTCTTGTCTACCTCCCATCTCATCAGTAAGTTGGCTTAAAAAAATAAAAAAGGTTATTGGGGGGAACATGGGATTTCTTAGCACAAAGGATTACTATGACTATAGCATGTGTTGTTTAGGGAATGTGAATCAGGATTCATAAACATCTCAAACCACAAAGCAATGCAAATGTCTGTACATTTACATTATGTCAAAAGAGTTAAGATTGTAAGCTATAGAATAGATACCTAGAACCTTTTTCAGATATTATTCCAGGTCAAGTGTAAGGGACAGGAGGGTTTGAGATGTACAATAATTATCCCTGCTTGATGTTTCAAGTATATCTGCCTCCTAATAGTGCCCCTGCAACCCTTACATAGGAGGAAAGGGATTTCAAAATCTTGTCAAGAATGATACAATCTTAAGGGTGTCATTAATGCAAATCAGTAAAGGCGCAGAGAAGTAGTCAAATGGTAACCACCTTGTCATTTGTTTCAGAGGTCACACTATTCCTCAACTCCCTAAAAAATTTTAAAAAATCACAGTACAAGTTCATACCATGGAATTGAGCTGGAGGCTAGAACTCTTTCTATTTTCTCTTTTTTCTGCCTCATCTCTGCAACAGAGGTGGTTAGGTATGGGTCAGGTACTCTAATAATTTAGAATTAGACCAGCCAACATGAACGGGGGCAGCAAAGACTGTCTCTACTCAGTCTTTCATCAGAATTGCTTTGGAATGATTGTCCAATCCCAATTGACTAACCCAGTAGTACAATTTCTGTCTTCTGTTCTTTTGCAACAACCTCCACACCCACACAAACTGGTAAATCTCAGAATCTAAAGAACCATAAAAACTCTAAGAGAGAGAAATTTATCTTATAATTCTGTTGAATGATTAGGCAGCCCAGAAAGATTTAAATGGAAGAAGCCAGCTCATTTTTCATTCAATCCCTGTTGAATCTATTGAATTCATAGTAATGGGAATGCATGAACATACCTGGAAAGCTTGTTAGGACAAACCTAAAACACTCATAATTTTGGAAATTTTCCTTTCCCCTCCCTCCCTCACTCCCTCTCTCTCTCTGTCTCTCCCTCTCTCTGTATGTCTCTCTGTCTCTCTCTCTGTGTCTCTCTGTCTCTCTGTCTGTCTCTCTCTCTCTCTGTCTGTCTCTCTTTCTCTCTCTCTCTCTCACACACACACACAAATACAGGAGCACACAAACCATATGTTTGAAAAGCAGAATGATAAATATATTTTAAAATAATTTTTACATGATACAATATAGCTCTTAAGAACAAAGAGGATAATTTTGTAGCCCCTTTTCCCATTCTTTGTTATCATCACCTTCTTAGTCTCCTTAGCATTTATTCACATTACACATTATTTATGACTATTCTTAACAACTCCCGTGTGAAGGGAGCTCAGTGTCATTACCTCCATTTTTAAATGTGAAGAATAAGGAGCTTAAGACCTGATCAAGGTCAGAAATTAATCCAATCCCCTTTAAAATACAATGCCAGCACCCACTGGAATAGATTTCCTTCCCCACCCCTCTTCCTAATATATTTCTTGATCCGAGAAAATTGAATCACCTTTATGTGAAAGAAATTACCAAATACATTTTTAAAGCAGCATGCCTGAAAAACAGGGTAATTTTGTGTTCTCACTTTGCTCTCTTCATCACCTACTGCAAGTCCCTGAGAGAAATGGAAGGATCTGATTTTCCCTTATCTTATGATGCAGGGAATAGCAAGCACTGAAAAAATAGTTTCCTTTGGAATGTTTTTAAAATGACTTAATGTTCAAGGCTAATTACCCCACCATCACTGATTTAACCTAAAATGACAGTGAGATTCAAAAACACAAGGATGCAGAATTCCTCCATCAAGGATTCTTTATTCTTTCCTCAACTCAATATGAAACAGACAAATTCATTGAAACATTGGAGCCATTTGTTGAATCTCTCCTATATTTAGTTGGCAGATGTGGCGGCTCATTTTTCTTTAACAAAAGCAAGAAAGGAAAGCGGTCATGGGAACGGGTGACAGTTGACAGTTTCTGTTGTCTGTCTAAGTTGGGCACTATGTCTAAAGGCAAACAGCAGCAATGATTCTGCTGCTAGTGACAATGCATAATGCTCTTGCTTCATAGACACTCACTGGCTGGGTGCCAGCATGCCTGTTGGAATTCAAAGAACCCATCTGGATGGGCTCCACTGACATTGACCTGAATGTAGATCACATACTGGTTTGGACCTTCAATGTCTAGTATAATAGACCTTTTAAAAAAGAACAGACTATATCATTGACATGGAATGGTATATGTGTGTATATACATACATGCATATATATGAATATACATATATACATAACACTGTAATAAATTAAATAATATGCATACATACATGCTTGAATATATACCATAGCACAGGGGTAAAAACAAAGGGAGGATCATTATAAGTAAAGATTTGGATAAAAAGGAAAATGGAAGAATTGTAAAGAGACTTTATATAACACACAATACGTATTATGTATGCATATACATATATGTGCATGTATGTATAGGTATATATATGTATATGTAAAATCTGTGCCTCAATTTGGACTCATGATTTTGATTTCACACTTTCAAAAATTAAGTATTTTACAAATCCCATATTTAAGCAGGAAACTAAAAATGCTTGTTAATATTAAGGTGACAGTTATAGCTATAAAGGAAAACCAGCTGCTATGTTGGTTTTAGCTTTGATCTCTGAGATTATATGCATGAGAGAGAGGCAGGATAAAAGGGTTTAGGGTATGTAGTTATTTTTACTATTTATAATCAAAGGAGAATTGTGACATGGCCAAGAGATTTGCTGGGATATGTTGGTGGTAAGAATATAGTGTGTCCCACCATCCTGCTATTAATGGGTAACACTAAGCATTTAACCATTCTTTCTATTCCTTCTTTTTACCCAGAAGACAGTGTTATAGGAACCTTCCTACTCAGTCATCATTGGAAATATCACAAATAATAAGTGATACCAAGTCATTCTAATGCTATTTGGAATTAGGGGTGGGGTGCTAGAGGGAAGAATAACTTCAACTAGTACCATGGATCTCAGGAGAGAATTACTCTCTTCAGATCATAGATTGAGAACTTTTCTTTAAAAAGTTATCATTTTATAGATTTTTATTGATTTCTTTTGTTTGTATACTACCTAGATGTTCCCCTATGTTCCCCTCCCTCCATGTCCCAGACATTCATCTCTTTTATCAGACTTGAATAAAATAAAAAGAAAAAAATTTCAGCAACACTGATCAATACTTTGAAAAATATGTGATGTTATATGCAATGGTCTACACCAATGGATCTAATCCCCTCCACTCTACCCATTCAGCCACCTGACTCCCATGTTCCACCCCACCACCACCTCAAAATGAGTGCAAAGCATCTCTTAGATTTCTTCTTTGGGTCACCTTTGGATTATTTTTTTAGAATTTTGCAGAAAATATTTTGTGATTATTTTTTGTTGTTTCCATTCACATTATAGTAAATGTGTAGTCACTGATTTTCCTGGTTCTGTTTATTTCACTTTGTTATCAGTTTAAGTCTTTTCATTATTCTCTGTTTTCAGAGGAATCAACTTTCTAACATGAACCCTCCTTTTTGTCAAACTAGCCCACGTAGGGGAAATGACAAAATCTCTACCAGCTTTCTAATCAGGCATAGCACTTTAACATAGAAAATTTGTTGTCCATCGCGTTCAAAAATATGGAAGTGGGAAGCAATAGGAAGGAACTGAAAGGAATCGAAAGGAATAGCAAGTTGTACATAGTAGATTTATGGTTTCATATGCAATCATCTTTTTATTACACAATATTATGGAAATGTTTGTTTTGTTCCATAAATAAAAAATAAAATAAAAAGGAAGAGGGAAGGCCTTTCTCCACACAAGAAGGAACATGACTAAAATATGTGAACTGACTTGAAGTCACATTTTTATTCATCTAGAATCACTGTGACTCTAGCACATCCTTTCATGTGGGGCATAAGATAATACATTGTTTCTCTCTTCTTACAGGAGAGAAAGAATTTTTTGGTTCATTTTCTCTTTTCTCTCATATTTTCTATAAAACAGAGTGGTTGGGAAAAATAGTGATTCCTAACTTCTGTGGTCAATAGTGAATGAATGGGTAGGGTGGCCAGTAAGAGCACTGGCCCAGTGTCGGGATGACCTGGAGATCGAATCCCAGGCTCAGACACTTAGCACCCACCCAGAAACACCTGGCCATGTAACCTTAAGCAAGTTACTTAACCCCAATTGCTTAGGGAAGGCCAGGTGGCTCAGTGAGTAAGAGACCGGCTCTAGTGTCAGGATGACCTGGGGATCGAATCTGGGCTCAGATACTTAGCACCACACCCAGAAATATATATATATAGTGAATGAAAGGCCACTTTTTCTGTCAGGCATAGGAACAAGCAGTAGTCTTTTGGTATTCTCTATTTTTGTCCTTCTCTGATAGGAATGAAGTACTCTTCCCGATCCCATGTCAAGGTTGAGCCAACTGGACCCAGAAGAGATATATCTATTGCCATCCTCCCTTCAGGAACAACTGTGGGTTTTTTTTTTCCAATTTTAGGATTATTGTTATGACTTCTATATTCATTGCTCAGCCATTATGTTGATGAATTTTTATGTTTGTGCTAAGCAGAGTTTTCCTTAACAGTCCATATACTTGATAGATCTCAACTCACATTGGGTTTGCATGTTTAGTATAGAGGTAAAATTTCCCTATAGAATTGTCCAAGTGTCCTCTCAAATAAAATTATATGTTTTAATTAGTCAAGGTTTTTTTTCCCTCAGATTCTTTTTTGGCCAGTGCTTAGAAAAGTCCCTGAGCATGAAAGAGATGTGGTGTACCCTAGGTTGAGTAACAGGTGGAGAATATAGGCATAGACTTTATTACATGTCTCCCTCCCCCTCTTCCAACTTCTAGAGCCACTATGTGTTTATAGCTGACCTCTGGTTTATGTGTCCATTCCAGAATGAACTCATTCATGCCTCAAAGGAGAATTAAAGGCAAATAATTTAATCCTTATTAAAAATAGAATAAGGTTTGGCATAATTTGTTCTTAAAGACCCCATGCTGACTTCTAGTGGTTTGTACTATTTACAATTGTAAATTTGGAAGAGTCATTAATAACATGTTCCAAAAAAATTGAATGTCAAGGAAGCAATGCATCTTTTCTTAATTACCTCTCAACTCCACATTGAAAATCAAGGGAACTTTTACCTATCCCTAGTCTTATGTAAACTTTCCCATTCTGCATGATTGTTCTGAGATCATTTATGCTGATTCAACAATCATATTATTAAAGGATATACTTCACCTGGAATAGGATTGGAATTTATGGAATCTAAGTAGTCTCTTATTTTCCCTTATTTATCCTAGTATGTAAATACAAACTGATTAATGGCTCTTTTATCCCTGCTAGTTTGAAGCTATTTTTTTTTATCTTGGTAGAGAAGATGAAAGTAGAATTATTTTGTTGCTCTGCTACAATTTCACCATCTTTCCTAAGTAATTATCATCTTCCTTGTTTTTATTTTTCTGAATATTACTTTTAAAACCCTTTTTGTCCTTGTATTTTTTTTAGTCAACCTTAGCATTTTCTGTGTTTTAGGCTTCCCTAAACTATTCTTTCAATATCAACTTTACAAATCAGTCAAAAGCAATTCTTGTATATTTGGTGTTATTTGCTATGTGACCCTTAGTTTCATCTTTTTGTATATGTCTTTTCAAGATTTGAGCTTACAGGTGAAGTCCTTGGCATTTACACCATTGCCTTAGCTCCATTTACCCTTTATTATTTTTTGTGATTCATTCTTAGAATTTCCTTTATGAGAACCTTCTTAGTCATCTTTCCTATTATTTCTTAGGCTACAGGATCATATAAATCATATGAACTGAACTTGTGAAATGTTTTCCTAAAGTATATGGGACATTGTGTGTCCAGAATTCCTTTTCTTGATTGTCACAAATGTCAAGATGATTTAGTCACTTTCATCTAAATTGCAATCACTTTTGTTCTTCTAATATGTTCCTTGTTGAAGAGCCATAATTTGAAATTCTGACACTCAGTGCAAGCACAAAATGTATCTAGAGCAAGTAACACAGAAGCTTCCATCTAATCAATAATTTTTTTAGAGAAATTCAGTGATGAGGAAAAGACCTTGTATGACTAGACCAGAAATGTTATGGGTAGAGAGCCCAAGAAACTGTAAAGTGCTGAGGAATTTGGGGAAGCACAATTTAAGAGACCACCTGAGTGCTGCTGCTGAATACAATAGTACAGTCTCAGCTTTCCAGTTTTACCAATTATTTTTGCTAAACCTATATGCTAAGCTCAATTGCTTCTACCTGCTAGAGATATGAGTACTCAATTTTAAATTTTGGCATGTTAGTAAGAAGCTTGGGTCACACACTAGTTGTGGTTTTATTTCCTTGTTTGTCACAATTAATTTCAAAATGGAAGTACTTCTCATTGCTTCTTTTACTCTTTTTTTTGCCTTTTGGAGGGCAATTGGGGTTGTGACTTGCCCAAGGTCACATGGCTAGCTTTTCTGTTAAGTGTCTGAGGCCAAATTTGAACTCAGGCCCTCCTGACTCCAGGACAAGTGTTTTTTTCACTGCGCCACCTAGTCACCCCAAACCTAAATTATCATTCCTCTTTTTTCTTTTACTTTCTGAAAGACGATTGCTAGAAGTTAGCAATTTATTGGATGCACTATTTTAAGAAAAGAAAGAATTTTAAGCACATTATCTGGATAAGTTAAGTCCTCTATTACTATGACATATTACTTTCATGTTGACTTTGGTATTTGAGTAAGGAAGAACTATAGTTGAGTTCTCATCTTTAAAAACTGTAACAGTAACATAATAACAATATGTTGATAGCTCATATTTATAAAAAAATTTGAGGTTTGCAAAAATATATGTTTATATGTATATACACATATTCTCATTTGATGCAACAACTTTATGAGGGTAGATGCTATCTTCCCTTTACAAATACAGAAACTGAGGGGACAACTACAAGATTGCAGGACAAATACTGTCAGCTCCAATCTAGCTAAAGTGAAACTCCAGGGGAATCTTTTTGGCAAAGGGCAGTAGACAGGGTAAGTAAGGAGAGTTAAAAAGACTCTTCTCACTCAATTCAAATAATCAAAGTATAAGCAAAGCAGCCCTGAACTAAGTAAGGGGTTTTGTTTGTTTAATTGGTTGGTTGAATATTACAACATGCCAGTTGGATACAATTCTGGATAAAACCAACAAAAGAGCTGAAATATTCCTTAGAATATTGACATATATAATAGATATATAGATATAGATTTATATATACATATATATATATCAAAATTCAGCAGCAGAGAAGCTGCATATACATACATATACACATACACACATACATACACACCCGTAATTATGTTTGCACTAAGCAAAGAGTTTTCTTTAACAGTCCATATAACTGGTAGCTCTCAACTCACATTGGGTTTGCATGCTTAGGACAAAGGTAAAATTTCCCCATAGAATTGTCCAACTGTCCTCTCAAACAAAATTATATGTTTTAATTAGTGAAGGTTCCCCCCCACCCCAGATTATTTTTTGGTCAGTGTTAGAAAAGTCTCTGAGTACTGGTATGTAAGAGATCTGGTGACCCCTAGGTTGAGTAAGAAATCATGGAGGATATAGGTACAGACTTTATTATGTGTCTCCCCCTCTTCCAACTTCTAGATCAACTGTGTGTTTATAGCCAACCTCTTGTGGTTTATGTGTCCAATTCATATCTATATCTACAACTACATCTATATCTATCTATCCACACATGTATATGTATTATATATATATATATATATAATAGGTATATATGTATGTGTATGCGTATGAGAGAAGAGAGAGAGAGAGAGAGACACTAATAGCAGGAGCTCAGAAAAGAACTAGATGAAACTAGTAGCTCAAAAATAGTAAAGATCCAGTAGGTGGCATTAAAATAGTGGCGTCAGTCCAACAGTTGACTTTAGTAGTTCACAGGCAGATGGCACAAAGAGCTCGGCAGAAAAGCAGGAAGCAGGAGTCCACGTAGGATTAAGCCATGAGACGATGAGATTTTTGGCACTACATGTGTTATTTGCCCTACAGGTTCTCTGTGTTCACTTTCCCACTTATGACATGGAAACTTATAGGGGAAAAGGAGCTCTTCATATATAGGGTTATTTTCCTTGCTATTTAATGAAAGACATTTTTCTTTGAATTAATGTTATCTCTCCTGGTTTAGTAAAGCAGAAATATCATCAGGAATTAGTGAACTATATAGCTTTATGACCAAAAGAATACCTTAAACCTGAGGTTGACTTTTAAAAGCCCTATTTGAGGAAGTATAAACATCTGAATAAGGAAAGCATTATCTATATCCTTCATCTGGCCAGAAAGTCTGTAGTATATCACCATAAAATATTATTTATATTCCATTTTAAAATTCTCTTCAACTAAGTAGTCTTCATCTTCAGTCATAAGGTTTTATATTTCCATAGCCATCTTATTAATTCATGATGTTTATGGGCCTTATCTTTTTCAGATATAGTCCTCTGTGGCCATCTTCTTAGCCATTCAGTCAAGCTGTTTCAATTCATCTCCCTTCAAGCTACCATCTCCACCCCTTTAACAGCAGTAAATTGACTTCTACCCTAGTAACTAGTCTAGACTTGGGTCAACTTTTGTTTTATCCTGTCTGATTTCAGGCCTACACAGTACTTTTTGGCTATCTCCAGGACATGTCACTACATTTGTATCCACTTCATCCAGGACCCTTTATGTACTGCCTTCTCCTATTATGATGTAAACTCCTTGAGGTCAGAGAATGTTTGCTTACTTATAATTTTAATACTAGTGCCTACTATAATTCCTGGCACTTAGGTGCTCAAATATTGCTTTCCTTTATTCCTTCTTTCCTTCTCTTCCTTTCTTTATCTTTCTCTTCCTACCATCTACTTACCTACCTACATTTTGAGCAAGGTAAAATTTTTCTATTTCTCTATTAAAACCATATATATCATTAAAAGGACATTTTGCTGGTATTATAAAGTTCTTTTCCCAATACCATCAACTTATTATAATCTTGGACAAATCACTTCTTAGACATATATATGCGCACATATATATACACTCATACATATACTTGTATATAAACATGTGTGTATATATGTGCATATTTACATATGTCTATCTAAGAAGTGACTTGCCTAAGATTTAGTGTATGTGTGTGTGTATATATATATATATATATGTATGTGTGTATCTCTCTCTACATTGTATATATATATATATGTATATATATAATGATATTTACTACCTTATTTTAAAAGTACTTTTCCCTATCATTATAGAAGTTTCTAAGAACACAAATATTAAGCCTCTGATACCCTTACCTTTTAATTACTGAACACCTACCCACCTCATTTTTCCTTACATTTTTTTTTTCTGGAGGTTGGAGTACTAAAACCAAACAATGTAAACAAAAAAACAACATTGAATTCCTCTCTCAAACCAGTTATCTCTATAGGCTGAATACCTGTTGTATAGGCTGTACCTATTACGACGCCCTAAATTTCTAGTGTTAAGACTAGTTCTTTAGTTAGAGTCATCTTTAGATGGCATAAATTATAATGCAAATATATTCCCTAGGAAGGAGAGCATATCACTAAATACACTTTTACATATTGGTAAGAATTAATAGTCCATATTCTTTTTTTAAAGCAATCGGGGTTAAGTAACTTGCTCAAGGTTACATGGCCAGTTATTTCTGGGTGGGTGCTGAGTATCTAAGCCCGGATTTGATCCAGGTCATCCCGACACTGGACCTGCTGCTCTTACTCACTTAGCCACCTGGCCGCCTCTAAGCAATTGGGGTTAAGTAACTTGCTCAAGGTTACACAGCCAGGTGTTTCTGGGTGGGTGCTAAGTGTCTGAGCCCAGGATTTGATCTCCAGGTCTTCTCAACACTGGAGCTGGTGCTCTTACTCGCTGTGCTACCTAGCCGCCCCAATAGTCCATATTCTTACGAGCAAAGAAAATAATCTGCGGAAAATAAGGCAGGCATATTTGAAAGAGAAGAAAGTATGTAGTGGGAAAAATTGACTTTGATAGCCAAAGGGCTATCCTTGGGGAAGAGTTAGGGTTAACAGAGGAAGAGTAGAAAAGGCTCAGTTTTGAAACAGAAGATTTGAGGTACCCAAGAGAAACACTGTCTATTGGACAAATTGGGGACCATAGAAGACAAGACTAGGTTGGAACTTAGAGATCGATGAGTTCATCATTTTTATTTTACAAACAAAGAAAATAAGTCCTTTTGTAGCTGACATTTATGCAGCCCTTTTCAGGTTCAAGAATCACTTAATACATGCTGTCTCATTGGAACTTTAGGACAATCTTGGGAAGTAGATATTTATAGGCATTTTATCCTCACTTTACAAATGAGAAAAATGAGACTTAGAAACATTGAGTTGCCCATGATATCTAATAAAAGTCAAATTTGGGATTTAAATTCATGTGCCTCAACTTCAAAGACAGTGTTCTTTCCACCATACCATGTGTTGTTTCCCATGACCCACCTAAATAAGTCTGTCTCTAATAGAATTTCTAAGTCTTTTTATATATTAAAGAAATTTTTAAAAATCAACATATGACTATTAAAAATAAATAAAGGCCCCTACTCTTTCAATGAGGGAGAATTCTACTATCAAGAGAGTACAGTGTTGCTTTTATATCATGGGTAACAAAAATAGGAAATGAACATTAAAAAAAAAAATGTGTACAGGAGCTCCAGGGAAAACCATCTGATTGACCAAACCACTGAAGGGCTTTGGTCATTTTCCAAGATCATTTTATTTGTTAACTTTAACAAACTCAAAGTATATACATCTGTTAGAGTAAGACAGGAATCTTCCCAATGGCTGCTTTATAAGTGGGGGAAAAGGATCCCATCTTTAAACATAGAAAACCTCTTCAAAGCGGTTTTTCTTTCTTTTAATTAGTGTGGCAGTTCTGGTCCTTTGGATTCTAAACCTCAACTGTGAATATCAAATCCATAGATACAATGCAAAGGAATTATAGCTATTAAATGAAAAGGAAAAAAAAAGGCCAAAATAACTATAAGTATTGGGAGGATTAAAGACAGCACTGGTTTCTGTCTCTGCAGAGAATAGATCTAGAGTAAACAAATTCTAATTGCAGCAGCAAAGATTTGTTAGAAGTTACGAAGAGCTTCTAGAAAATAAAGGTGATTCAATCTTCATACTGGACGGGAATATTGAATCTTTATGCCTAGAAATCTTTAAGCACAAAACAGAGATCTGTCTAAAATGATTTAGAGAGAGTCCTGCCTAAGGGAAGATGCTGGATTAGTTGTCCATTTGACAGCCCTTTTAGTTGAAGTAGTTTATAATTCTGTGATTGTATGGGGTAAATATTCAGGGATGGCAAAACAAAAGGCAGTCCTAATCTCCCTTACTTAATAGTGATTTTTTTCTTTTTAGAGGTTAAAGATACATTATTTTGTAACCTAAATGAATCTTCTTTTGATGATTTGGAAGGCCTTCCAGGATATTGCATTGCCTCGGGGTTGTAATTAATGAATATAAATTGTCATAGTCCTATAGGTTTTTGAAGGTGATAGTTAATAGAGAATTCTGGTTTGGGGAATAACAGATAACCAGAAGTTTGCTGTGACTAAAAATGAATTAATCAGATAAAGAATTACAGTAAGATAGTTCATCTTATACCTTGTTTCTAGAAGCAAAAAAAAAAAAAGATCAGAAAATGAGCTGGAAAGGACATTAAAAAAAGGTTCATAAGGACAAAGGAACTTATTTCTAAAATGTGCATTCAGTGAATGTTTCTTATTTTTCCAGCTGCTCATTCAATATAAATTCAATTTACAAAACCATTGCAATTTATTTAAAAAATAACGACAGCAACAAAAACTTAATCCATTTCATTCTGGGCCCAAGCAATATCTCTTCTTTGTATGGCAAAATCTACAACTTCCTTGCAATTAAAAAAAAAGTCTTATTAGAGAAAACTTTTTAAAAAGTCTATAGTAATATTAATCTACTGCTATTATTCTTCATGAGAAAATAGTTTACCAACAGTTGTCATAAGACAAAAAAGTAGAAATTGCAGTCTCTATATCATAATTAGCAAAAGACTAGTTATATAAAGCCCTAAACAATGCTGGTTTGAATCACAGAGTCAAAAAAAAAAAAGGAAATTACTTGCTTGTAACTGATCCTCTTTGTTTTACAAATGGACAAAGGTAAAGGAAAAATTGGGTGACTTGTTAATAAAAGCATCTCTACATTCAAATGTTCTTGAAGAAAATAAATCAAACTGCAATGTTGATGGACTTGAAGGAAATACTTCAATTGTTTTTGTCCCAATTGAACATATATAAACATTCTCACATTACATGTGTCAGTCATTTTTTTTTTTAATTTTACTCTCACTTTCACAATGAGATTTTCTTCAGTCTTGGTTTGTTGACTTGTCTCTAGGTTTCTGACAGAATATCAAAAGGAATAATGGAACTCATCTTTTGTATATTGGAAGTATTAGATCTAATGCATAAATCTATAGCTAAAGCTTAATGTTTGTATGTTTGTGTGAAAGTCTATCTATAAAATAAATGTACTGGTATATAACTATATATGTATGCATGTTTTATATACACACATATATACATACATAATACATACACTTTGTGGAATCAAAAACATTGGTTAGAAGGGATCTTAAAGGCCAACTAGAACAACTCACAACCCCCAAAGAATTCAAATTATAATGTAGATAGCAGGTTATCATGTAGCTCGGCTTTGAGATTTCTACCTCTCCAAGCATCTCCTTCCACTTTTGGAAAGTTCTAATTGTTGGGAAGCTTTGCCCCAGACATCAAGCCTATATTCTCCTCTCTGAAAGTTCCTGTTGCTTCTGTTTCATTCCATTATCTGCCTTCCTGCCCCCTCTCACTCCCCACTACCCCCAGTCAACTTCTTGCTCTGACAATTATAATCACATTGATTATGCCATTGCCTCTAGAAAGAGTATATCAATGGACTGCCCATCCTTTTGTTCTTTTCAGCACCTTTGTAGCTTCCCAAATCAAAACACTTTCCCTTGGCCACCACTCTCCTGTATTATACCCTCATTTAAAAATGTAAGGAACTGTCTGACTTTTCTGTTTTTATCTCTAGCACAATGCTTGGCACACAGTAAACTCAATACATTCATCTTTATAAATGTTAATGAAATTTTCATAGCCCAAATCGTTTCAGAGTCAGTTCTCTTAACATATCATCAAGGAGCCTGCCAAGCAGAGCCACACTAAATGAACACACAAGTTTGCCCAAAATGAAAGAGGTATTTAATTTTGAACTGTCAGATTGAAATTTCTAACCAAATACAAACATAGAAGTCTATCAAAATCATTCTTACATAATAAAAATCCTTAATTTCTTCAAAGATGGGAGACATACAAATATTTCTAAAGAGAGAGGAAGAGTTAATTCATAATTAACTCGTTAATTAATATCTGTCCCAGACCCAGTTAGACCTGCCACGTGGCCTTCACTGAGGTTCTAAGGTGTCTTTCAAAAAGTCTAAGAGAAAGAAGAGTAACACTAATCCTCTCATCTCACCTGGAAGGAAAGAAAAAATCAAAACAAAACAAGACAAGACAGAAGTCTAGTTGTGTCTTTAAGTTTTACTCCCAAGATCTGTTCTTGTCAGATCACGTATGTGCCCCTAGTCATGTTCCTTCTTCCCTGTTCCTTAGCTTTTCCCTTATTGAAAGCAAGAGATCAATTTTTATATATTAGAATCTCACATAGATTTAAAGGTCAGCAGTACAGCCCTGTCCTTTTTACAAGGAAAGAGTCAAGATTTGAATTAAGGGTTCTTGGCCCTATCCATAACAGAAAGTTGCCTCCTTTTCCCCATATAACTCATTGAAGACCATAGTTTTGAATCAGAGTTTTCATTCTGTCCATATGTTGAACACTGCTCCTTCAGTCTAGTCACAGGATCATAGATTTAGAGCTGGAGGGGACCTTAAGTGGTGTCTAACCCCATCATCTTACTTTGAAGTCCTTTGCCTAAGGTTTAAGTGGCAGCATTGGAATCTGAATCTACATCCTGATTCCAACAGGTTTTTTCAGTCTACCAACCTGGAATTTTGGGGGCCTCTCAGACTTATCATATGAAATAACTATAGGCATTGACTGAGATTAGGGGTGTGAAATAAAGAGATCTAAGTGGATATGGGAATATTTAGATAGTCGTTAGATCAAACTACATAGGAGGCTGCTATTCCATTGATAGGTGAGGTCAGCTCTATATGGCATTGAGGATTGCCTTGGGCAAGTTTTGTAGACACAAGTGCCCCTTGTAAGATTTTTATGATACATTTTCCTGCCAGCATTTGAAAAATCTCTAATGAGGCATCTATTAGTGGTTGGCCTTGAGAGTCATTAATATCTGATATGCATTTAGGAGGTGGTATTTCTGTAATTATTACCACCACTGTATTTTTATTTATCAGGTTGGGTTCCATGAATTTTAACAAAATAATAATAATAACAATAACATTAAGCTGTCTATAACTTTATAACAAGGGATCCAATTTTAGAAATAGACTCTTAAACAAAGGTATATAATTACAAATAATACTTTAATAGCAGCAACAGTTTTATAATACTAGTAGGCACCAGAGGATGTCTCCCAGCTTACACAATGGGTCTCAACTTAGACAATGGATAGGCAAAGTTACCCATGGTTGAAGGTAACCTGTGGGAATTTTAGGTATTCCGAACCATAGATCATGAGTCCATGACTCTACATGTATTTTTGCCAAAAAGGCAGATGATATAAAAGTGAGAAAAGTAACACTCATAATAAACCTGGGGCACTCATTCTCCCCACAAGTACACACTACACCAGAGTAGGAAGAGTGAAGACAGGTAGACAGCATGGACAAAAAGTGTATGAAGGGAAAATGTTGGGGCAAAATCACATGTTTTAAAGGATTCACATGATGTAAAGACATATGGAGAAGCACTGCATACCTCTGATATTTCAGGTCTGCTGCTATCTTTTGGTGATGCTCCTCTTACACCTATTCTCAGCTGCTCTCTTGTGGTCTGTAATCTCTGCTAGGTGTGCCAGACATACACACTGTCTACTGGCTTTATGGTCTTTGCTGAATAAGTAGTTTCTTCTGGATGTATAGTTTCTGTTGAGTGTGTAGTCCCTGATGGACATTACTGACTTCTAGTCTTGTGTGCTGTTGCTTAACATTTTTTCTGCTTTTTCCCTGGTTTCTATTTGTCACTGACAGCCACAGCTCCTCTGGTCATCATGTTGGGTTTCTCCTATTTGCTTCCATATTCCAGGTTTTGTTGAGTGAAGTCTGTCATTAAAGCCCAGATCTTTGAAACTTTTAGTTTAAAGTCCAGATCTTCAGGTCTTTCAGAAAAGGCAGGAATCCTTATATGCTCAGTTGTAATAGTAAGGGAAAAAGAACATTTCAATGGCCCATTTCCCAAAGTATTGGCAAAAATGGGCATTTCCAAAGAAAAGCCCTTTTGAAAATAGAATGAGAGGCTCTCCAAATAAAAATTACTCTCAGTATTAAAATAATTTTTTTTTTCTTGAGTTTCTTGGTAATCATGGGAAGGATTTCTCTCTGATTTAGATTTCAAAATTCCTTGTGGCTGTTTGATTCACTAAGGCATGCAGTGGGGATTTGTTTTCAAGATTGCCTGCCCAAAAACAGTCAATGACTCTTAAGGTTTGGGGTCTCCCATTTTTCAAATTCCTTATCCTTTTTGTCCACATAAATGAATGGGAGCTATGAAAGTCACAGCAACAAATCCTAAACCCTGGGTTCAAAGTAATTTCCTTCCTTCTTTCTAGACTCACTGTTGCCTTGTTTTTATATATGTGGCTGACCAAAAAAAAAGAAAAAAAAACTTGCCCTTCATATAATAGCATAAATTGCTAGCAACAAGCAAGTCATCCATATATTTGATTAATTTCCTCACTGGTAAATGCATGAAAATGTTGAAAAGAAGAATTTCTATGATCATCATAAAAAATTAAACTTCTTAAAGGAAAGCAGTGCTTTCTTTTTTCATTTTTGTATTTCTACCATCACACATCAGTGCTAGTATATGTCTGTGAGTTTTAGAGCATGACAGTTTGTTTCCAAACAAATGAAAATAAGTATCATAGGACAATAGAGAGGTCATTGTATTACTGTGTATAACCAATTCGGAACTCTGATCAGGATAAAGTGAGGAAAACCTCCAGAATATTGGGTGGACCCCCTGATATCAACTTATGGCAGATCATGGACAAGGGTAACATAGTTTGAGCAGGCATGTATGCATTGTGATCGATAATAATGGAGGGGAATATCCAAATTGATACCACAGATCCATTTAAGTACTATGTTGAGCACAGAACCTGCATATAGAAGATGGTTCTAATAGATAGCAGAATCGAATTGGATTGGCCTAGAAGTGTACATTTGTAATTAATTTCAATTGACCTTCCCTAATACCTGCTGGGATATACTTCTTAGTTAAGAGTTCAAGTATAATCCAGAGTCAAGAGCAAAAATAAATAAATAATTAAATTAATAGAGTTCCGCATTGGTTATACATTATAAAGGAAGGAACTGGAGTCAAGGTCCCATCAACCAAGCTGGAGTAAGCTATTCAGATCAATCAGTCAGTAAGTCCTTATTATGTTATAGCCAAACTGGACCCTTGTTTCCTGAACTTGACATGAATTTCTTACTTCATCCTATTGCCATTCCAACAAACTGCCTGAGCTGCTGGAATTCACTCCTACCTTTTTGAATCCTAATTCTCAAATCTCTTCAAAGCCCAATTCAGTTGCTACTTCTTCAATGAAATCTTCTCTAGTTCTCCCTTGTCTCCCACCCCCATTTGCTCTTTTCCCACAAAAAGCTTGGAATTTCCTTATTTATATATATATTTTTTATTTTCCTAGAAGAATGTAAACGACTTAAGAGGAAGACTTTGTATGTCTATTTCTCTGTTTCTAATAGCACAGAATTCAATTAATACACATTTTCTAAATTGAAACAGGATCTTGGGTGATGCAGGTGATGTAATCAGCAGTGAGATTAGGCACACACATTAGAAGCAGATTACCAAAATAAAGTGACTTCATAAGAAAGCCTAGTTAAGCAGTTAGACCTAAATCTATAACAATAAATGTAGACGAATACCTCATAAATTATGGCACTTAGGTCAAGCACCATAAACTACTGCCTGCCCAAGTCTCCTGAAGATTAACCACAAATCAACTTTTAAAGATTAATTTGCTTGCTTCTGAAATAAATTCACTTCCTTATGGGATAGGAAAGTGGACATCTTCTGACTCAGAAAGAATTTAGACCTCAAGACACTAGATTTTTATGGAAAGGAACAGAACACTACAGAGATACTATAGGAAGGTTTTTATTGCTAATGGGAGCAGGGTGGAGCCAGACCACAAGAGGAGCTAAATTGGGAAGCCTCTTTATTCTTGCTTACTAGGTACTATGGCCAGTTGTTTATATCTGATTTAGGACTACAAGATCTGGGAGAGCACCAGATATCTCACGGTAGTACTGATCAAAGTTCAGTAAAGGAAAGTAAACACCACTATTTAAGCTCATAGAGTGGCAGTTGTGGAGAACCGTGCTAGCAAGAGAGAGAACATGGTGCAGGTGGTGTGGAATACACATCTGGAAACTCTTTTTAGTGTTCTTTCACCTACATCATGACAAGATCCTTCTGAGGATGACATGTAGCAAAAATCAATCCTATTCCTACCATCATTGCTTTATATCCCCAATAGCTCTTGCTTCAAAGTCAGACATGACTGAACAAATTAACAAAAACAACAGAAGATGAACATGCTTAACTCCCTGACTCCACCACCACCATGCACTGAAACATACACATTCATCTAAAAACATAATTTGTACCTTCAGGAATATGTTCCTCTAATTAAAAAGAGAAACAACTATTATTGTTTCCCTCGACAATCAATCAATAGGGCTGTATTTATCTCATTCTGAAGGAAAACATCTAAGTCTATATCTAAAAGAATTCATGCTCTCCTAAATTTTGTGACACAGAAAATTAACAAATTCATAGAAATTGAGAGGAAATGAAAACAAAAATCATAGGGTGTACCATATTCTTAGATAAAAACTAAAGAATGGAAAGCATTAAAAAATTTGCCAAGCATTGACTCTGCTTTAAAAGCATGGTGAATTTTGGTATTTCCATTCCATGCTCCTGATATTTCAGTATTAATGTTTACCAAAATATGTCTCTGTATTCCAGAACTACCTTCTCTCAAATTCCATTAGCAGACATCTTTAAAGACATAGTATGTGCTTCAGGTAACAAAAGCAGACCAAGGGTGATAAAAAAAAACTGTTTATCAGTTTGTCATGAATAATGAGGTCAAAGAGAAATACAAAAGTGCTATTTTACTCCTGTTAAATAACGATTTGTCTTCACCTTTTATCCAGGGAGACATATCAGCAGTTTGCCATTTTGTGCCATGGTCAAATTTTATAGACAAGACTAAATAAGTGAGTTAATGAAGAGTCGCTTTTGTGGGGGTTGGGGGGGATGGAGGGGTTGTTATTTTTTCAATCACACATTCTTAAACCTTTGGAGTTTCAAATGTCTGATCTGTTTCTACAGATACACATGTGTGTATGTGTGTGTATATATACACACTTGTATATGTGTGTATATATACACTATACACATGTGTGTATATGTATGTGTGTATATGTATGTGTATTATGTACATATGTATATACATATATAAATTGAAATGAGAATTTACTTTAAAATCAAGAATTATTTGAATGTAGCAGAATAATATAATTTTTTTTTAAAAATTAGACAATCACAGAACCATAGAGACAGGAATGATTCAAAGGGAACATTAAAGTTTCTCTTCATCAATGGGTGAAACTTTACCAAACTCATTTCATATCAGTGAACGACCATACTTGCTGCTATTAAAGCTCCTTGGTAGAGATAATCCTATAAACACCCCAGTGATGTGTGGTCAAAATTCTTTTTTTTCCCTTAAAACTAACTTAAAACTCATTAAGAAGCCATTACTGAATACTTTGAAATTTTTTGCACTTTCCACTTTGCCCAAATTGACTGTTTCCTTATCTGTGAGCTCCTCTAATCTCATCCTCCATAGAATATAAGCCCCTTAAGGAAATTGGTGTCTTTCAATCCCATTGCTAGGGATGGCACTATGGATATTGTAGGTCCTTAACAAATATTTCAATTAGGAAAATTACAATTAGCAAAATTTTCTTGAATTTGCTCCTTATCTATCTCATCTAATAACATTATGGTTTTATGAAATTATCTGCAAAGTTAAGGGATGGAATAAGGAGATCATTGTTGAAATTAATTAATTAAAATGATGAAAAGTAATACGATTCATCACTTCACAATTTTATATGGTTGTGAAGTCTAATCTGATATTTAAAAATAAGCCTACTTTACTATGTCCACCTATGTAAATGGGGGAGATGGGAGAGAGTGGAGAAATCTTTGAATATTCCCTTACTTTAATGAAGGAAATCCATGCTTCTTGAATTTTCTTCCTGTATCTTAGCTCTTATAAACATCACCTGTCACTCAGAACAAGTAGGAAATTCAATCTGTTCATTATAATTCATTCTTTTAAAAATCCTATTCATTTCCCTATGTGAGAGATAATTTGCAGTGAAGTTTCCCCATTCTGAAAAATCAAACCTAGAGTGGCTTCAGTATCCAAGAGGCCTAAGTTTAGAAGTCACCTGACCTTGCAGGAATCTGGGACTTAGAGCAATGGAGACCCTCCCCAGCGCCACCTCAGCACAAGATATGCCAAATAAGGAAAAAACTGCCTTGCTGGCCTTGCATTGGACACCCACATGTTTCCGTGTCCTTTGTCTCCAAGACAGATTCCCACACTTAGGCTGTGGGCCGGCCTCCCTACCAATGAGAGTGAAGACCAATTGCAGGGTTGAATTTCTATATTAGAAGGTTATATAAACATGGGCTTGCTTCTACCTGTTGCTCTCTCTCTCTGGCAGATGCCATTTGAGCAACAGGGCCAGAGTCCTTTCTCATGAGAAAGAATAAAGACCTTTTCTGATCTCAGACTCAGACTCTGAACTCTTTTATCCCACACACCTAGTACCTCAAAATCCTAAGAATTTCTATCAACTATTGGATTTGTCTTTGAAGTTACAAAATTGGTAAAACTAGCATATAATTTCTACCATCACATTTCTAGTTTTAGGAATCTTAACTACCCTCCAGGTGATGTCAAAAATAATAGCTAAAAGCTACATGATAATATCAACCAACTTATTAAAAAAAAAGAAAAGAAAAAAGTCTGAGGACACAAGTCACCAGAACCTGCTGATTTGGAAAATCAGCTTTTTAAAAGTAATCTTTCCTATTGCAGTTCAACATCCTACCTTTTTTTCACAGATGTTTTTGTTTTAGGTACCTGATCTTGAATGTCTTTTTAAAGATGGTCATGATAGAAGGGGAAAAATTAAAAATTACTACTTTTGTGACTTTCTTAGCTTTCTGCCTCCATAAAAGAGAAGGATTAGTATTTTTTAAAATGTGTATGTTACAAAAGATCTATCAATTTGAGTGTTAATTTTCTAGATTTTCATCCATACCAAATTCTATTATTTCTGATCTGGAGGTTATTTACAATTCTATTATCCCTTTTCTGGGCTGTTCCACACAGGATTTTATTAGCAGAAAAAGCAGTGCACTTAGAGTCTGAAGACAAATACTCAAATCCTGACTTCACCACTCATTAGGAACATGACTTAGAGCAACGTCTCTAAGTTCTAACTTCAGTTTCTGCATTTGTAAAATGGGAATCATAAATAATTGCACTGTGTGCTTCACAAAGCTCTTGTAAAAATGAAAAAGTATTCACAGAGGGAGTTCTCTTTTGGCTTTTGTCTAAAATGGAATGGCTTATATTGAGAGGTGGTTGGGTGGCCCCTCCTTAGAAGTCTTCAAGCAGAGGCTAGATGACCACTTGTCAAGTGGATTACAATAAGAATCTCTTTGGAAAATGCTATGTACTAGATAGCCATTGAAACCCATTCTTTTTTTTTTTTTTGCTTTAAAAAAATTATTTCACTTAAGCTGTAAGAAATGTATAAGATTAAGACGTGAATAATATCATATGCAGTGTACAGCTATTTGAAATCAAAAAAATCTGAGCAAAAAGCAGCCATTTTGGAGAAAAGGTTGGTGGATACCACACATGAATTAGCCTTTTTTGTGTATCTGGATATGAAAGGGCACGATGATCCCTTAGAGTTTTTATTAATGAAGGTAAGAGTATTCTTCTCATGATGAATTTACAGAGAAGAAATAATTTTCTTCTATGTTTTTGCTTCCTCTATCCTATTTCTAGTGTATTAGATTGGTAGGAAAATGAGCAAAGGCCCAATAACCCTTGGGTTAGTTTATCTTTTTCAAACTGAGTAATACAAGTAGCTGACTGTAGATTGAAAACCATCCCTAGGTTTTCCTATCTCTCAGGCACCTTTGAAAACAATAAGCTAGTGGTAGAAATTAGAATCAAAGGGGGGAATGGGCTAGTGGAAGAAGGTCTGGGATTCAGGAGATTTGGATTATAGTCTTAGCTGTGTGAAAGCCATTCTGATATTCCAATTCTGGCATTCTGTTTTCATCTCAATTGTTTTCTTCTTGTAATTTCTCTGTTTGAACACCTAGAACATGTTTCCGTTTCTTTTGAACTTTTTTGTTCAATAAAATCATGAAAACCTAGAGTTCAAATTGAATTTGGGAAACCACAAATTGTCTATTAAAGCTACCTCTTAGAGGCCTCATAACTTCTAAATAAAGCAGACTTTTCTAAGTTCTCAACTTTCTTGACCTCTCTGACAAGTTGGGCAGTTCTGATTGCTCCTTTTTATGGACATGTTGTGTAGGTATCTCTCAGTTCTTTGCCTTGAATTTTCTTTTCATCTTCTTTACCCTCTCTCTTGATAATCTCATCAGTTCCAGTGGGTTCAATTATCTCTCTGCAGATGATTCCCAATATACATACACATCCATCACTCAACACTTGTTGAGGCATAGTATGGCATCACCAACGACCTTGCAGAACATCTCTACCAGGATCCCCAGTGCATATTTCAATCTCAACATAGCCAAAATGGAACTCATTTTATAGCCAAGAAAAAGGGAAAACCCACTCATTTTCCAAATTCTCTCATTTTTGTTGATGGCATGATCATCCTACTTGGCACACAGATTTGTAATCTTAAGTGTTACTTCTTACCTCTCCCTCCTTCTACTCCATGCTCATTCAATAAATCTTGTTGATGCTATACCTTCATAATATTTCTCAGATATCCCCTTCCCTTCACTTGTATTGTCTTTTTCTTGTGTCAGACAACTATCTCTAGCCTAAACTATTGATACAAGCTCATAAAAGTCTTCCTTGTATCCAGTCTGTTTTCTTTCTAATCTCTCTTCTATATAGATGCTGAATTAATATATTTAAAAACAGACTTAATCATGTCATCTCCCTACTTAAAAATCTTCAATGTCTCCATATTGATTCTGTAATGATATATAAAACTCCCAGTCTGCCTTTTAAAACACCTCACAATCTGCCCGCCCATCTAACTATAGAGTATCATGTCATATCAACATTCTTCATGTACTCCATTCTAGCCAAATTTTAGTTTAAGATAAACAACATTCTATTTCCTGCTTTTGTGCCTTTGAACAAGTGGTAATTTAGGTTTAAGATGGAATACCTTCCTCACCTCTACTTCCTATAATCCCTATCTTATTTCAAAGCACACTTTATGTGTCACCAAGAAGTCTTTCATTATCTTCCAATCAATAAAAATTTTTCCCTTTTGAAATTACTAAAAATATACTTTGCATTTAGTGACCCATCTACATGTTATGCCCCTCAAAATAATATAATCTACTTAAGGGCATGAAGTATTTCATCTTTGAATTTGTATCCCCCAAATCTAGCTCAGTACCTTGTGCAAAGGCAGTTTTTGGGTCTTTCTAGTCCCATTATACATTTTCCCCTTTCACACTCAGTTAAACTGGTTTAGGTATTATTCCTTGTCAGCCACATTTCTTCTCCAATTCTGTGCCTTTGCTCAGAATGTCACCAAAGCCTGGAATGTACTCCCTCCTTTTCTCTGCCTCTTGTGAAATTCAGATGATTAATTTTAATTAATAGAGAAAAGTTTTAGCAATTACTGCAACCAATTTCTAGGGCTTAGAGGTAGATTTATTTTGTATATGCCTTGATGGAAAAGTCTGTAAGAGCTGAGACTGGTCCTGTCTCTTGAGGGAGTGGATGAGTGGAGAATCATTCTTCCTGGTCAGGAAATGATTTTTCCTAGCCTTGGATCTTTCTGGGGGGTCGGGGTAGAGAGGAGGTTTCTGGTTGGGGACCTCACAGATGATGTTGAACTCTGT
Organism: Petaurus breviceps papuanus; assembly: GCF_028583685.1. Lineage (NCBI taxonomy): Eukaryota > Metazoa > Chordata > Mammalia > Diprotodontia > Petauridae > Petaurus > Petaurus breviceps. The sequence continues at coordinate 17,102,121 of NW_027186492.1, read as the reverse complement.
GTTTTCAACATTACTATGGGTTATGGAGACCATCCCTTTTGCAAGTCAGTAATATTACAAACCAGTCGCAGTCTGAGTTTAATTGGCCCTAGTGGACTCTACATGATAAAATTTATGTAACCAAACTGCATAAAAGGCTGCTCTGATTTTAAGGTGTGTCATTGGTCACTTATGGACCACTGACCTCTATAAATGGCAATTGCTAGCCTTGCAAATAAATAGGTTATGCTTGGATTTTATGGCTCAGTTTCTCTTAATCACAGACTTATTGTGACACTCTCATATTTCCTAGCTTACTTCAATCTAGTTTCCCTTTCCACAGAGCTCTGCCATTTACTAAGCTGTGTGACTTTAGGCAAGTCACATAATAGCTCTGAGCACCAGTTTTCCCAAATATAAAAATGGAACTCATGTGTTCCCAGGTTACCTACCTCATTGGGTTGTGGTGAAGAAATTAATTTGTAAAATGCTATATAAATGTGAGTTCTTAGCATCATTAACCATGCTAAGGTAGAATTTGTTAGATTTGCATCTTTAGTAATTAATACTATAACAAAAGACCATGGCAATATCATCATTCTAGTGGGCGCACTAGAGTTCCCATCTTTAATGGATTAATGAGAATAATAAAATCATGGAATATTAAAGCTAGAAATTCCCATACAGATAATTTAGTCTCACACTGCCTTATTTTATAGAGAGGACCCAGGAGGATTCGAAGAATGGGGGAAATAAAACTTTATTGTGGTAGGGAAGGAAATGTCCATTTCTAGGTCTATAAAGTATGAGTGAATTGTGGGCAAATGCCATGATTCTGGAAGGATGTCATGAGGACCATTTGAATAAGTCATGAATGTTTGTTATTTCTGATATTATCTACTCAGGGCAAAGAGAGGAGGCAAGAATTTAAAGTTGCTGCTATCCTGTTATGCAGACATCATTTGTGATTATAGACTTGGCAATGAAAATAATTTAGTAATGTAAAAAGAGAGCTAGTGGAATGCACTAACAGCTGCCACAGTGGGAGAAAAAGGAATAATGAAGTAGTAACCTAAGGTGGAATAACTAGGGCTTTTCCCTAGGGTTCCCAGTGTCCAAGCCTACTCCACCTATTCCCCCTTCTGTTCCTCTTCAGAAATGGAATTAGAAACCTTGTGTTTTCCCAGAATACACTTATATCTATGGAAACTAAATGCTAGATGACATCGCTTTGCTAATTTCCTGCCTTACCACTCATCCAACGTGCAAAAAATTCTGATTACATCTTTGGGATCAATTTGTCTACCACTTCACCTTCCATCCTGTCTTTGAACATGAGGGACTGATTTCTTCTAAATTTCCCTAGAATTAGTTAAGAAAAATACCTATTGCTCTCATCTTGATTCATACCAAGATTAACTTACATGTTTATGACTGGTGAAATTAAGATTTATAGGTTTATTATATATTTATATAATTCTTTAAGCTTTATGGTTTCCTCATAATAGTCTATAAATGTAAACTAAATATGCAGATATGTTTAAACAGTTAAAGGCACTGATGATCAGAAAACTGAAGTGACTTCCCAAAATCAGATATTTGTCAGAGCAGGGCCAGTACTTAAACTCAGGTCCTCCAACTTCAAGAGCAGTGCTTTTCCCACCGAATTACATCAAGAGCACAAAGAGATCTCCACTCTTCACTCTTCTGTACTCCTACTTCTACCATGAACAAGGAGTATAATGCGATCATTCTGAGCATCAGCCTCCAATGAGTACATCTTCTTGAGCATCCTGCCTGCCAGTGGGAAGAAGATCCTTCAGGTGTACTGGCACCCTTCCTATGGAAGATATCCATAGCCCC
>NW_027186492.1:17072023-17085279 GCF_028583685.1 Petaurus breviceps papuanus | reverse complement strand
CAAACACAACACTGGTTCTGGAGTCACTAGGACCTGGATTCAAATTCTACTTCTGACTCTTAATCTGTCCTGTGACCTTGTGAAAGTCACTTAATACCTCTGGGTCTCAGCTTTTTCCTTTGTAAAATGACTGAGTTGGGCTAGATGACTCTGAAGTACCTCTCATTCTAGAATTTTGATTCATTGACAAGAGTTCTTCTGTAACGAATATAAAAAACATTGCTATTCCTTCCTGGCAGTATCTATTTTGATAATAAAATTCAATCATTTTGCATATAGTTAGAAGTCTCAGTATGATATGTGTTTATTTTTCTCCCTTTGTCTATAGTACCCTCTGTTTATTCACAAGGTATTTTGTTTAATTTTTCATAGCTGTTTTGTGGAGGTGCCTTAATTTGATTGTTTCCTTTCATGTTTGTCTTCACCAGGTGTTTCTTGACTGTGGCACATTTCCCACATGATAAAATTAAGGGTCTAATTAATGCCTTTAAGGACATTGGTGTACAATTCAGCACCTAATTTTCTGCAGGGTGCATATTTAGGTGCTTAACTAGGTGGAACTTGGTGCCAAAGATTTCATTTGCACAAAAAGTCCTTCCATTTCTTTTTCAACACTTCTCAATGCAGAAACAAAGAACTCCCATACAGCATTTTTTTTAGCCAGCAGAGTAGCACAGAAAATAAATATATCTAAGCCACATTTCATCAGAGCAGAAACAAAAATCCTATTAGATGAGGTGTTGAAATATGAGGTCCATTTCTTTTGCGCAGTGAGGATAATACCCAGCATTTGAAAAAGGAGAAGAGGGGAAAAAACAACCTGCAAAAGCATCCCATGGAAAATGAATGCTTTGAGGAATTACATCTGAGATGTAGAGGATGTTAAGAAAAATATGGCATCACATCAAGCACAAAGCAGAAAGCTAAATCACCAACAGGCAATGTTAGGCGGGAGCCAACTAGGAAGCAAAACTCATTGATCTGTCTGGAGGCAAGCAATATTGGGATAGGGACCATCTGTGCAGAGGTAGTGGAGGTGCCCCATCTCATTTCATTTCATTTGAAAATGACTTTGGAATGTAAATGGTATCAAATTATTGGTTTTATTACTAAGAGATACACACTTTCTATTCTTGCAGGACACCGAATGTTGTATAAAACTGTACTCATTGTTACAAATATCCCCTGGGACTTTTAGCATGTTATTGGGGCACCTCACATCTTTGCAAGTCAGGATGAAGAACTGGAGGATGGAGAATCTCACGGTATTTCAGATTATTTGTTTTTCCTTTAAGGTGATACTTTTGAAGGCTGATGGTGAAGGATGGTTTGAAAGAGGTTTGAAAGAGAAAAGGTTATGACATAGCATGACTTTAACCTGAGGTGCCAGAAAATACTTCAATTAAATTTTAAAAGTATGCATCCACTTCTCATGGCATGCCAAAACCATAACAGATGACAATTCCTTCTGTCCCTTCCATCCTCTTGAAGTAAGAGCAATTTTGCTTTTCAAAGGAGTAAAGACAACTCAGAAAAGGAGTGAAGGTAGTGAATAAGATCTAGACTCAGAGTCAGTAAAACATAAATTCGAGACCATCCTTTGGCACATAACAGCTCTGTGACCCTGGATAAGTCACAACTTCTTAGTCAAATTCCCCAAGCAATTCTCTCAGACTGACAGTTGCAAAATAATTGCTGATTGGCATTACCACAGGATTACCTTATAATGATAAAATCATAGGTCTATACAAACAAAACAAAATAAAATTTCATTGATATAACCAGTATGGACATTAGGTACAGTCCCAGACTAGTATTTGCCATTAGTTCATGGTTGGGCAGTAGTAGTTATAACATCAGATATACATGTAGTTATAACATCAGATATACATGTAGTCAATTCTAAATTGCCTACACAAATCAGGGCCGCAGGGACCTCAATAAGCAAAGGCAGTTCAATATTCCAATAGTTCTATGACTTCTTTGGTATGATTAAAAACACAACCCATCCAGGCTTTCTCATCATGTTTGACTCTTGTCCATGTCTTGTCATAAATTCTCCATAGAAGAGCCACCCAACATGTATCAGAAGATATTCCCCTAGATTTTTGTCTTAATATTTTATGGACTCAGCCTGTCCTTTTATTATCCTCCACTCATTAACCAGTTTTTTTTTTAATCATACATTTTCTGGGTGATATATTTTATGCCACATCATGTAAAAATGAAACACACTAGAAATATACAACAGACTACCCACCATATCTTTCTCCATTGTCCTTTAGGTCACCCAAAATCCTATTCTTTGGAAACTATATTACATAATTGAATATATAGCATTACAAAAAGAATATCGCTATTAAAAAGGTGGGGTTTTGTTTCCAGCATCAGCTGAGGGCATTGAAAGTTACTGTTAAGTTTTCCAAATGAAATGTAGCCCAATTCAACTCAGCAGTAATCATTTATTAAGCAACTACTCTGTGCAAAACACTGTGCTAGGTGCTATGGTTACAAGACTCAATGCCAAAGAAACCCTTATCTTTAAGGAGTATATGTTCTTCTGTGTGATACAAACACAGCAATCTGAGAAAAAAAAACATCACTGAAAAGTATGGGGAATCTTCCCATTGGAGGGTGGCTTCCGAGTTGAGCCTTGAAAGAAATCGAAGATCCTAAGAGGTGAGAAAATCTGAGGATCTCAGAACAGTTTGATAAGGGACCTGAGAACCCAAGAGGTTATGTGACTTGGCTATGGAGACAAAAGTGATTAGTGGAACTGAGATGAGAACCCAGGTCCTCTTACACCAAATTCAGTTATCCAGAATGTCTTTCTTTTCAAATTTTGGGCCCAACTCATCATCCATCTGCAATATTTATCTAAGACTAATGTCAATCTACCTATAAAGACTCGATTTGTCATTAAATTTGGTGCATTGATCTGTGATCTCATCAGCATAAGGGAATCCTCCAATGCAGGTCATAACCCAGTCACACTTTCTCATGTATATAATTTTCTTGTTTATGTCTTTCCATATCATTCCCACCCACATAGAGTATCATATAAGCCCAATGGCCTAGAGACCTCTCCAGTTCCTTTATTTGAAGAATACCAGCAATAGGGCTATCTATTGTTTATCTCTCACTCTTGCTTCATAACTAGTCTACCTTTTGTTTCATTGTCATGCACGACACTTCAGTCATCATTAGTAATGTGTAGATTCTATGCTCCTTCACTGCAAACATTTCCATTGAACTTTGGATCGCCTCCAATTTTTATTTTTCTAAGATTATAGTGTTTTGGAATTCATAATCTCACAGCACCACTGGGAGAATATCTGTATTCAAAGAGAAAAAATTACTTTTGGAGCCTTAAGGAACTTGAGAACACTGAAAGTGCTACAGGGTACCCTAACTGCAATCCTGTCTGATAAGTTAATCATCCAATAGGGTTGCTTGCTCAAGATATTTATCTCCTGATGGACTGGCTCAGTAGGTTGCCTATCCAGATGTTATTGGAGACAGAGTTGAGGGAGACTGACCACAGTGTGATGCTGAGGGATGTAGGATAAAAAGTCAAAGTGCCAGACCACCAGTTGCTATTTTGCATAAAACAGAAGTGATACTGGGGTAAGGTGAAAACAATTTCCTTACCCCAGTTTATCTTAATTTTGTTTTTCTTGTGAAGAAATAATGCCCTGGGAGATTCATCTTAACCAGGCTATAAGTCCTAAGAGGCTAAAAGATTGGATAACTGACTGTACATCAGATGACAGTTGAACTAAGAGAACCAGGGGACACAGTATATGATAATTCAGTTTAGAAGTCAGTTAAAAAAGAATTTTAATTCAAGAGTTCTGAAAGAGAGAAGCAGTTAACAGAAGAGTTCTAAGAAATATTCAAACAGAAGATCTGATAGCATTGCGGGCCTCTGTGTCTTTCAGTATAGTAAAGAACTGCTTTCTCCTTTGGCTGAGAGAGCAGAGTTTGGTCTAAGAAAACTATGGGGACCTTCAAAAGCCAATGCATATAGGCATTTTAAATCATTTTTCCCCATGTAAATGGCCAGAATGATCTCTTTTGAGCTACAATTGAGCTCACTGAAGAGTTCTGTATTGTTTGGTGGTCTGTGGCAATCAATGTAATGTTTTCTGCCAATAGAAGTATGCCAAGAAGTAGCTCCTTTAAATGAACATCCCCCCTTTTTTTTCCAGGAATTCTTCTTAGATATTTGTCTTTATAATGTTTGTTTAAAAACATATATTTGATCTTGGGGTTTGCTTGATTACTATCATTCACTTCCAACAGAATAATGAAACTATCCTATGATGTCCAGATTCAGAAGGCCTAATAAGCTGTTTAACTTTCTCATGCTGACTCCTGTGTATGCCTTTTTATTTCCTCTCTGACTCAATGCATGCTGGGAACAGGCCATGCAGTTTTCAAGACAAGTAAACTTTTACCTACAGAAAAATTGTTCTGTCTCAAACCTTCCCTAGGTTAGACACACGGATACATGACTAAGTGTTTAGGTCTCAAAGATGATTCCTGCTACATTGAAAATATAAAGTCATATTTGAAATTTATGGTTATAAAAGCAAAGCAAAAAAAAAAACCAACTTGACAAAAATAGGTAGGGGAATTATTTCCCCAATACTGCAGATTTGCCTGGATTCCCAATTTTTAAATCCCTCTATTTGGCCCAAGCTATCACTGATTCAGATCCATTCTGCATCAGTGATCAGTGTAGTGAACCACTAGGTTGGAAATATATATCAATGAAGAAAAAAATCTCATTTTCTTATTGCTGGTGTGCACACACATATACATTTCTATAACCATGAATAGACATCAAGAAAACCTTTAGCACCATCTAGCACCTTAATAATAACCACCCTTACAGTCTTATGGGAAGAGGCAGAAACCATATTTTTAAAAACTTATCCATATGAAAAAAGACAGCCACACAGGACCAAGATAAATTAGATTTGGTTTTAAATATACATGATGTAATGAACAAACTTCAGCATATTGAGCTGGTCCTCTACAAATTGATGTTATCAAATCCCAACTTGACCCTAACTACAGCAAGGCAATACATTTACTTAGGATTAATTGAATCTTTATTCCACTCTCCACAGATATTGTTCCAGATCCCCTCTTCTCTCCTCAAATCTTTTACCTCACTCTGCCATCCCCTTGTCAGGTGAGGATGTCACATTAGACTTTACTGAGAAAATATAGGCTATTTACCATAAGCTGCTTCTCCCCTTCTCCATCTCAAAATCCCTTGGCATGCCCATTCTTTCCAGTCTCTAATAATGAGATTGCCCTTCAGTTCACCAAGGCCAACATATGTCCTTGATCTCATTATCTCCCATCTTCTCCAGGAGATTGCCCCTTCAGTCATCCTACCTCTCTAACCTTCCATCCTTCCTTAAATACTAATTGGTCCCCTGATGCCTACAAATGTGTCTAAAACTCACCCATCCTTTAAAAAAAAAACCTTCACTATACATCCTTTAAGCTATTATTCTATATCTAACCCCTTCCCCCTTTCTTAAACTCCTAGGAAAGCTTTCTAAATCCATTGCTTCCATTCTTTTTTCTTTTTACTCACTTATCAACTTTTTGAAATCTGACCTCTGGTCTTATCACTCAAATGAAACTCCAAACTCAACAAACACTCAAACTCCAAAGTTACCAATGGGCTCTTAATTGCCAAATCTTGTGATATTTTCTCAATCCCAATTCTTCTCAAACCACATCATTCCTGTAATGTACTTCCTCCCATATCTCTACCTCTTAGTATAGTATCATCCCTTATTTCCTCACTCCTTTCAACTTCAAGATTCAGCTCCAACACCCCCTTCTCCACAAAGCCTTTCTTTTTTTTTTTGGAGGGGGGAGGGCAGGGTAATTGGGGTTAAGTGACTTGCTCAAGGTCACAAGGCTAGTGTTTCTGAGGCCAAATTTGAACTCACCACGAAGCTTTTCTTGATCTCACCCCCAACAGTCACTGTTTTTCCTTCATAGCCTACCTCCAATGGTTTGGTATTTATTCCACATACTTGTATTCCATATATGTATATACCACACACAATACTTATTTCATATATACTTGTATATGTACATGTTATTTCCCCCAATAGAATCTAAATTTTCTATGAAGAAGGACTGTCATTTTTGTTTTTGTATATTCAGATCAGTGCACCTCAGCAAAAGAGGTTGGGCCCTTGCAATCTCAATTCTTCCCCAAGGTAGCAGGAAACTGATGGTTTGCAGGTACATGCAAGTACATGACAATGAGCAGTTCATAACAGAAAGCTTCAGACTTGGTATGGCCCTCCTTAACATAAGTAGGTCTGGGAGCAATGGGATTCTGAATCAACTTTCAACACATCGTAACATGTTTCTCCAATCTAGGTACCTTATACTCCCAAAATATACTGGTCTCTCTAATGTTAAGGAACAAGGCATTCCGTTAAAATAGTTCACACTGTAATGTTAGTGACTTAATGTATCACCCCCTTTTTGGCAACAGCACACCAAGAATAAAACAATGCTTAACCCAATGCTTGGAGTTAAGGTACTATGGCATGGGGTCATCATAGAAGCCATAGAAGACAGTGAGAAGGTGATGGTTCTGAAGTCAGAAAGACTTGGATTCAATCCCTTCCTCTGACACTTTGTAGCTGCGTGAGCCTGACCAGCTTTTAACTGCTGTATCCCTCAAGCAGCTCACTAAGATTTACCACAGATGAGTTGGTGGAGTGCTCATACAGCAAGTTCCCCATGACGATGAAATAGTGAATTATATAGCATATCTCTAAAGCCATTAGAGAACTTAGGGTACAAACTGCTATTTTTACAGATAAGGAAACTGAGACACATAAAAGTTAAGAGACTTCTCCAGGGTTGCAGATATTCATTAAGGGAAAGATTTGAACCACCAAAGTCCTTTGACTTAAAATCCAGTTCTCTTTCCGCTATAACAATGCTTCTTATAGCCTCTTATTTTTGGGGGGGGAAATGGGGGCAGTGAAAGAGATACTTTTGGGAAAAGATTGGTGGCCCCCTCAAATCATACATATATAGTTCTTACCTGTGTTCAGTGCTGTCCCTGGATTTACATACACACCAGAAAGAAATGATGTAGATATTATGGTTTAAAACACAAAAATTACTATGGAATAGCTGCATTTCTCTGAGTGTAGGTCAGAACAATGTCACTGAAGTAGCTTATCTCATGGCTGACATATGGAGCTCTCTATTGGATATAAATGGGTCTGCTGTTATTTCAAAGGGATAGTTCCAAAGAACCATGACTTTAGTACTTCTTAGATGTTTTTCAAAGACCATAAAGAAGAAAACAATAAGAAATGTAGAAAACCCAAGTGAGGGATCCTTAACTGACCTTGAAAAATGATGACAAGAAATCCCACATTTACTGAGCCCTCCTGGGTTTTTCCCCACCTGTATAGCTGATGGTATGTGTAAATAAAGTGTACAAGTACTGGGGGAATTGGAGGAAAAGAGGAGATTGAGGAAGCGGAGATGTGGGAGGGAAGGTAAAAAAAGAGGAATGGTTCGGGAGTTAGAAGGAGAGCAAGGGTAGTCAGGAAAAGAGAGGGGAGGGGAAAACTCCCATTTAGAACTTTTAGCTTCCCTAGCCAGCAACAGGTGAAGAAAACTATCTTGAATCAGGTGCCAAGAAACACAAGGACTTTCACCTGAAATGAGACCACAAAAAGCAGTACCTGATTAAGCATCCAACTCCTAAGAACTGCGTAGGACACATCTTCCTCCAGTTGCTTTTTTTTTCCCCTTCCAAGCCAGATAGATATAGGCCCCTAGGCATTATCGAAAAAACCCTGAAGCTTACTACAATCAGATACTATTATTTGGGGTCCATTTTCATGGTTCAGTTAACAAGAGGAGAAAAATTCAACTACATCACTCTTTGCCTTGCTTAAAATGTATCAGTTTAGTTTTTAAGCTTTCCTATCTAGAGCATTTGCAATTATTTGGCCCCTAGGTTTCTCCTTGAAATTGTCCTCCTCCGTCTCCTTCTCCTCTTGTTCTCAGTGACATTTCCTACACCATAGCTCCCAGCTATCCCTCAACCACAAAGGTAGTTGAAGCAGCATCCAAAAATACCAGTTCCCAGGAGCTGTACTTCTGTGCTTAGAGTATAAAATGGGTCTCAAGCCTGGGTAATAACTGAATTCATGAATCTCAATTCCGAGATGACATTACTAGCAGCATGGAGCAGGAAGCTGAGTTAATGTTAATTTCTGCAGGTAATGCGTGAGAGCAGATAGGGAAAGCTTGAAAGGTCAACATCTGCTGTCATGCAGGAGAGTTGCAAAATTTGATTGGCCAGTAAATGTCAACACCATGTTCTAAAAATCTACATGCCATCCTTTCCATTTAATCGTAGCTTGCAGCCTCAGCTTACGATCATGCCGCATGTTTCAAAAGCCCTTGAGTTCTAAAATGGAATTGTATGATTGCATTCCCCTGGCAATAAGACACCTGTAAATTACAAACTTGTCATTTAATCAGCATAAATGTAGGTAGTTTGTATACCACTGTGATTTTCCCCCCCATATCCATTTTCAGGGAATTCTGAAGAACCCTTAATGATTATATAGCATAAAGGACTCCAGCTCAAACTGTTGCCATGGTATTATGTACTTCCTTTTTTTTTTTTTAAAGAAGTGACTGGAATGTAGAGCAGATAATGAATCTAATTGATTGTTCTCTGCAGTCCACTGATGCGCTTTATTTTCCCTGCCTTGTGTGCCTTTGTCCTCTTTTCCTCCAGTTTGGAGGCAGAGGTAGGCATTTGTTTAGTGACAAGAATGGCTTTAGTACAAAGGGAGATATTCTCCTCCTCCCCTAAAGATAAATAAATGAAATGACCTGCTCTGGAAAATGCTGGGAGGAAAAAATGACATGTCTGTAAAAGTGGCAAAAATGAATAGCTTTCAGAACACAAACCCTCAGATTAAATCTGTTGGAAACAAAAATACAGTGCACATACATTTAAAAAATAAAACACAAAACCAACATTTTGAAAGAGTGAATGATTATTTTTCAGGACAACAGTAGCTTTTGCAAAAAAATGTCTGTGGCTATGGATAAGGAGTTCTGTTTATTAAAATGTATGCTGAGTTAATGAACCTACAAAAAAATCCAGACATGCAAATTCAATTAATCACACACACACCCCCTTATGATAGGTAACCTTGGCTTTAAAATTATTATTAATCATTATTTGATCTCAGTTGTGCCAGCAAGGAATTATGCATAATACAAATCATAGAATTTAGCAGTCTCAGTGAGTTCTTTCAGCAGTAAGCAGAGAAAAAGGCAAAATGACGGTTTTTTAAGGAATGTAAAATGGTGTTGTTCCCCACCCCCCCTGCACCCCCACAACTCTACTATTCTTGAAGAGATTAGGAGGCATAAAAATGAAGAATGGCATCCACTGAAGGTTTTTTCCTCTTTTTCTTTTCTTTTTTTTCCCCTTCAGACCTGACTGCATCATTATTGGGTGCTCCAGGTAAGGAAATTTTCCTCACTAGTGGATATCTCAAAATTCCCACATTGATGTATCTGCCTTTTTCTTTCTCACTTTTGCTCCAACTATTCCCCCTATACAAGGAATGCCCATTTGTCTATCTACTTGTCTCTTTATGCTTCAACTCAAATGCCACTTGTTCCATGAAATCTTTCCTCTTGTTTACTGTAACTTCTGGTCTTTGAGCAGAGATTGGCTACTTACAGCTAGTGGAGGATAGATAGAATCTGAACACAGGTCTTCATGATCCTATACCCTCCTATCTATGATGTACTGAGGAAGGATGGGACAGATTTTGTGTTTTTTCTTTGACAATGAAAATACTCCAAAGGTAGAAAGGCAGCAGCAGAATGAGAGCCTTGGGAAATAGGATCACAGAATCAATCAATTTTAGAGCCAGAAGGGACCTAAGAGATCATCTACCAATGTTCTTATTTTATAGATGAAGTGACCGAGGCTCGTGGATGTTAAATGACTTGCTCAAGGTCACAAAGATAGCTATTGTCAGTGCTGGAACTAGAGCCAACTTCTCCTGACCCCCAGTCCTATGAATTTTTCCCTGTACCACATAAGAGAGGACTCACAGATGTTCATTTGCTCTTCTCTGAAATCAACACATTGAAATTTTCAGTTTATGTAGGAAATTTTGTTCAGCTATAAATCTGAGTTACTAATTTCTGACTACAAATTACAGTACAGTAGTAATACACCTAGGCCATATTCAAACTAACTTTGTTAGCCAAAGTCCAAAGTAGTTCATGGGTTCTTAACCTGGGATGGATGAACCCCTAAGGTTAACATGAATACATAGGGAGGAAATGACTTTTGTTTTCAGCATAATTGGTTTCCTTTGTTTCTTTCTCATTTGGGAAGGGGCGCACTGGCTATGTCAGATTGCCAAAAGGTCTATTATACATACACACAAAGGTGAAGAATCTCTGTTTTTTGGGAACTATAACATATATACATATATATTTCAGAGAAAATACTGTTTTAGCCTTACACAGGTTATGCAAGATAAAGAATTCATAGAATTATATCATTCCACTATCACTTTAACTTTTGTAAGCTTCTAAAAGATGGAAGTAATGATTTATTGACTAACTGATATACTCTTATGTCCAACAACTGATAAATACATACAATTTTACTGATCTCAAGTGTGAATGATAAAGATTTTTTTTTTGTCTTTTTGGAGGGCAATTGGGGTTAAGTAACTTGCCCAAGGTTACAGGCCTAGTTTTTTTGTGTGGGTGTTAAGTGTCTGAGGCTGGAACTGAACTCTGGTTCTCCTGACTCTGGGGCCAGTGCATTATTCACTGTGCCACTTAGCTGCCCCCAATATTAAAGATTTTTAAAAGAGTTATTTAAAATGTAAAAGTAGTAGAATGTCAATATGGACAGAGATTTTAGGGATCATATGGAGTTTTAGACCAGCCTCCTCATTTTCCAGATAAGGAAACCAAAGTACTGATAGGAAAGTGATTTACCCAAGTTAAACAACTAATTAATAGCAGGGCTTAGAGTATTAAGCAATAAATAGCCACTTAAAAAAAAGGCAATGCTATATTTTGTTTTTATTTCACTTTCATTCCCTAATGTATTCTCCTGCACCTCTACCTACAGTCATATATCTTGTTAAAAAGAATTTTTAAAAAAGAGAAGGGGATAAAAGCACTTCAGGAAATGGAAGATCTAAATCAATCAAATCTGACACTATATGCAATATTCATTAACAACAGTCTCCCACCTCTGCAAAGAAGGGTGGAAAACAGGGATGTGCTAGAGGCAGTTCCAAAAGACTCATAAAAATCTAAGGTTAAATTTTCAGTGTGAGCATTTACAACTTCGAAATATGCAAATTCTACAAGTCAGAGCTTCATGTTTTGTTTATGTTGATTTTTCTAGACTTGGGAAAATGATGGAGAAAAAGGTTAATATTGCAGATTGAACACCTGTTTTTGGAGAGCTGATTGTTAAACATTAACCAGCATCCCCTGGGAGGGAAGAATACTTTTTGTATCACTTTTTTAGGGCCAAACCTGTAAACCAACATTTATTAATTACTAGATACTAGGAAAACAAATACAAAAGAGAGATCCAAGGAGCTTACATATAGGGATTTTACAAAATGTTTACAGAGAAGTGATTCTGCATACAAACAAGTACCAAGTTATTGAAAGAAGGTTTTATGCTACAGTAAATCAATCAGTAAAGGCTTCTTTAAGAAGGTGGCATTTGAGCTGATCCTAAAAGGGCACTATGGGTTCTGAGAAGTGCAACTGAGAAAGGTGAATACTCCACAAATGGAGAAACAGACTACTATTGCAAAGGCCCTAATTGGGGAGGTGGAATAATATGTACAGGAAAAAGTTAAGCCATTTGGACTGGAGGGTAAAGGACTAGAGTTGAAATTATGTACAATTAGCCTAAGAAGATAAACTAGATCTACTATTTTAATTGGTAATCTTAACCCTTTTCATGCATTTAAATATTATCTCAATGCAGAGAATTTCCAGATCTATACATAATCAGCTTAAGAACATAAGCTAGATGTACTATTTTACTTTAATGCCAAACACAAGAGTTTGTTTTTTATCCTAAGTGCAATGGTGAGCCACCTAAATTTCAAGATTAGAGAAGAGACCTGGTCAGGGCTTGTCAGTCAACAGGTGCTTTACTAATGGCCTGGGGACACAAAGAAAGGTGCTAATGTGCTCTGGATCCCCAAGGATTTTACATGTTAATGGGGGAAGACAACAAGTAAACACCAAATGTAATTCAAGAAAGTAAAAAGTAATTTCAGCAGGGAAGCTGCAAGCAGTAAAAGGTGGGAGGAACCCAGGGGGTGGGAAAAGTTCTCCTGCAGAGTGTGGGATCTGAGCCAAATCTTGAAGGAAACCAGGAAAGCCAGGAGGCTGAGGTGAGGAGGGAGAACATTCAATGCAAGGCAGACAGCCAGTGAATGTCTCAAAGGTCAAAAGATGGAGTGTTATATACAAACCAATGCAAGAAGGGAGTAAAGACTAGACAGATAGACAGGGGCAAGATAGTCAAGGGCTTTAAACATCAAACAGAATTTTATATTTGATCTTGAAGGTAATAGGGAGCCAATGGAGGTTATGAAGTCTGGGAATAACAAAATCAGAAATGTGTTTGGAATGTCACTTGAGTGGCTGAATGGAAGATGGATTAGAGTGTGGAGAGGCTTGAGACAGGGACACCAGCCACAGGGTTATTATGGTATTTCAAGGGTGAGGTAATGAGAGCCTATATCAAAGTGATGGTAGAAAGGTGTAAGTGGAAAGAAGGGGATCTATTTCAGAAATGCTGTGAATGTCAAAACTCTAAGTCTTGGCAACAAATTAGATATGTGGAGTAAGTGTGAATGAGGAATCAAAGATGGCACCAAGGTTGTGATCTTGAATGATGGGGAGGATATACTAGTCGTGCCTCCAGAAGGAATAGGGAAGTTCAGAAGAAGGAAAGGTTTGGAGAGAAAGATAAGTTGTTTTCAACATGCTGAATTTGAGATGCCTATGGGACATCTAGTTCAAGAAGTCTAAAAGGCAGTCGATGTTTTGTTCAGGAGATGTCTTAGGGATGGATAGATAGATAGATAGATAGATAGATAGATAGATAGATAGATAGATAGATAGATAGATAGATA
>NW_027186492.1:17068781-17072013 GCF_028583685.1 Petaurus breviceps papuanus | reverse complement strand
ATAGATAGATAGATAGATAGATAGATAGATAGATAGATAGATAGATATAGATGATATAGATCAGCGCTTCTTAAACTGTGGGTTGTGAGCTCATATGAAGTCGCATAACTGAATGTGGGGTTTGTGAAAAAATTCGGCAATAGCAAAAGGTTTCTGAATGCACAACAACCAAAAATTAATTGAAATTCAAACATGGAATTAATCTGAGGTGTTTCTGGCAGCACCTGACTGTGTGGCATTGAACAACTTCACAAATGATGTGGGTACAAAGGTGCCCTAAGGGTTAAAAATAATATTAAAGGGTTGCTTTTTCATTACCTTGGGAGGCCATCCTGAGCCTGAGAGTGTCCTAAAGTAAACTTTCCCCTTGTTGTAGATCATAAAATTGCTCATCACCCCACCTCCCATCCTGGGTCGTAAAATTTCCCCTATCTCCCTTATCTTGTATCATTCATCTTCTTCATCCTGCCCCTAATTAGAAACTGCCATTAGAAACCCTATAAGCTGTGTAGCTTTCTGGTTATAGTAAGTCTGGTCCTTTTTCTGTATTGTTGCCTTTCCTTGCTAAGTCTCAGGCCCCAAGTTTTGCATTAATAAAGCTCCCTTTGCCTAAAGAGAAGGTCTGACTGAATTCTTTCAAAAATCTGACCCAGCTCTCCCAACTCTGGATCTCAACACTACAGCCTTGGTTCTAAACACACAACATGCACACTTTGCAGTGAGCATAGTGTCAGGCCACACAATGCTAATAAATGCTGCCACAAACATCTCAGCTCAGATTTGAGACTATTGTAATGAATTGCAGTGTTTTTACGGTACATACAAAATCATTAAATGAATTTTGGCATGGGATTAGGTCAGGATTTCCAACAATTTCAGAAATGACCCTAAACATATTTCTGCCATTTTATACTCTGTATTTATGTGAAGCGGCATTCTTTGCATTGACAATTTAATTATTTATACAAATTATCTATATAGAGATGACATCTGATAACATGAGAAATGATGAGATCATCAAATAAAACATCATAGAGAGAGAAGAGAAAAGGGCTCAGAACAGAACCCTAGGTAACAACCCATGGCTAGTGGGAATGACCTAGACTTTAGAAATACCAAGTTGGTAGGTAAACGGAAGCTCTACTGGAGAAGGGAGTGACTGGTTGTGAAAAGATTAAGAGATGTTTGCAATATTCTAGGTGATGAGAGCTTGGGCTAAGTTATTTGTAGAATGAGTAAAGATGAAAAATATGTGGAGGAAAAAAAATAAAAAATGACTTCACAACTTATTAGATGTGGGGAACTAGAACTTGTCTCCTGCTTCTTAATCTCTACACTTTTCCATGTTGTTACTGTTTAGTTGTTCAACCATGTCTGACTCTTAGATCCTGTGGACCATACTTGTCTGTGGGGGTTTTCTTGACAAAGATACTGCGGTGGTTTGCCATCTCCTCCAGTGAATTAAAACAAAGAGAGAGTTGCCTAGGATGTCAGGGAGGACTAACACCTCTGGTATGAGGTCTTGCTGAGCCCTTTTCAGGGCTGCTTATTCACCTTTGGTGTTTACCTGACCCTCAACTCTCACTTGTGGCTCCAAGAAGATGTAGCATGCACAGCAGCCAAATCCCAGTAAACAGTCTCAACAGATGTCTAAACCAGGCTGAGGGTAACCCACAGATCCACTGGTGAGTTGGGGGGAAAGGGTGCCTACCCCAAACATGTAAAGATTTCCCCTGGTAGAATGGGCTAGATAAGAACAATTTGGTCAAATGGCCATGAAGGCAACTGAAGCAAGCTTCATGAAGAGCTAAGTCAGAAATCAAAGATGGGAAGATCATTCACTGAATTCTTGGCCATCATCAGGTGGTCTGACTTTTGTCTTGCTGGTTAGACAGCAAGGACTCTGGATTTAAGATGTGACTTAGATCCAATTTGCAGGGAGACATCACCCCTGATGGCACTGGTCCTCTTCAAAAACTAAAAGACAAATGCAAGTCAAGTGACTTGCCCAGGGTCATACAACTAGTAAACATCTAAGGCCAGGTTTTCCTTACTCTAGGTCCAGTACTCTATCGACTGAGTCATTTAGCTGCTCCACACTTTTCCACATGAAAGTTTTATTGCTTCATATGAATTATTATGTCAATAAACAGATTCCCACACCCATACAGATAAAAAACAACCAATAATTTAGTACTACAGAGGGCTAAGTTCAGAATGGTTAAATGAATTAGCCATGGTTAAGTAGGTAGAATCAAAGGTGGGATTTGAACAGAGCTCTTCCTGACTCCACACCATACATGCTAGCCACAAGGCCTTGTTGCTTCTTGTGAAGTCTTATTTGTCTCAAAATTACAACTCGTAATTATCAACTTGACAATTTAAGGGTTCATTGTAGAAGTTTACACATGTAAGAATTTTATGTTTTGAAATCAGCTTTTTTCTTTACCCACACTGAATATACACTGAATAATAATTTAAACAAGGTACCTTTATTTGCCAAGATAACTATACTATACAAAGAAAAATAGCAAATTCCTACTAATTTATTTATTTATTTTTTTGGCCACAAAGCAGAACAGTTCATCTGAGACAAGATAACATAATAGAAAGAATGTTGGATTGGAAATCAAAGGTACTGAATTTAAATCCCAACAATCTACTAGTTTTGTGACCTTGGGCATATCACCTACTCTGCGCCTGAGTTATTTCATTTGTAAAATAAAGGAGTAGGCTAAATCAGTAGAATAGATATCAAATGGAAGCCAGGGCCACCAAATCTTCCATAAGAATTCCTACAGATTTACTTAGAAAACCACATATTAACATAATCTATGTTCTATTGCATTTTTACTTATTTTGTTAAATATTTTCCAATTACATTTTAATCTGGTTTGGATTGTTGCAGACAGTGCTATCTGTGAGCTAGATGATTTTAAAAGGTCCCTTCTGGTTTCCATCCTCTGAGCAACAAAATGACTATTTGCCATTTTTCAACCGCAAAGTGAATTGGAAGGGACATAAGACAATTTTACTGGTTTTTTTTTTCTCTCTGTCTCCTTTTTCTTTCTTTCCCTCTTTTTCTCTCCCTCCCTTCCTTCCTTTTTCCCTTCTTTCTTCCTTCCTTTCTCTTTCTTGCTCTTTCTTTCTCTCTCTTCCTTCCTTCCATCCTCTTTCTTTCTTTCTCTTTCTTTCTTTCTTTCTTTCTTTCTTTCTTTCTTTCTTTCTTTCT
>NW_027186492.1:17062307-17068771 GCF_028583685.1 Petaurus breviceps papuanus | reverse complement strand
TTTCTTTCTTTCTTTCTTTCTTTCTTTCTTTCTTTCTTTCTTTCTTTTCCTCCCTCTCTTCTATACTCCTTCCCTTTCTCCCTTCCTCCATCCTTCTTCCTGTATTTAACAGTGATACAAGAAATGTTTCTTAACTCCATGGTGCCTAAAAGCCCCAGACATCATCAGATGTATTTCCTAAAAAACTGCTCCCCCAAGACAAGCTTTTCACTTACTGAGAAAGAGAATAAGTGATATTCATATAGTACTTTAAAGTTTGCAAAACATTTTATATAAATAGGTGCTTTCACAATCACACTCTGAGGTAAGTGTTATTGTCCACATTCTGCAGATGATGAAACTAAGATACAGATAGGAAAAAAAAAGATTACTTATTAATGGTCATAGAACTACAATCTCCAGAGGCAAAACTTGAACTCAAGTTTTCTTAACTCCACTTCCAGCATTCCAACCAGTATTAGGTATTAGTTTCCATCCTGGACTTACTTTCAAGATAATCTCTTATGGATCTCAGTAACAATAAGTTTTCTCAATCAAAGAAAGAAAGAAAAGGGGGAAAAATACTTTTAAGAATCCCAGTACTAGAGATATTAGTAGCTCTTAGTTGTAAATGATGACACAGAGGGACACTGAAGTTAACTGACATTGTCAGAGACATGTCTGAGTTTTTCATCTCCATGTACAGAACTCTAACAAGGTGCTTCTCCATCCTTAACCACAAGAGGACATGAACTTTCTTCATCTAACTTTTATCTCCTTTTGGTCCCCTATTCCTCCAAATCCTCTCTATTCCCTGGAGGACATCTTTCTCTAGGCCTGCTTGAGATAATACCCAACTGTACCTGGAGGAACTCTGCAGCTCTTTTCTATTCCTCTCAAAACTTAACTTTTCCCTCTATTTCTTGTTACTTTGATAACTTGCCATTTTCCTTGTAAAATGGAATATTATGGTATCTTGTTTTGCTTCTACAGATATTATTGGGAGATAATTAATACTCCCAAGTTGTGGGGGAAACTTGCTTATCTTATTTTACCAAGACAATGGTCATACTGATGCCAGAGGGAATCAGAAAGGTTGGGATAGGACCACAGGTTCAAACCTGAGAAGACATACCTGGTCACCAGTGTCTTCACTACGGCACCTGCTCAACTCATCTCATTAATATTAATTTGCCCACCCAAAGAATGGAGATTCTGCCATTTTTTAATCATGGGATGCATGATCTGAGAGGGGAAATACGTAATAAGGGCATGTAGTGGGAGTGTAAGGAAGAACTGTAACCTTGAGGAGTCTGGACCAATCCCGACTGTGAGGGGAGGAACCAGAATACCCTTGACGATACATGTATGGGGTGAGTGTCCCTAATGAGAATCTCATGGGTTTCTGAAGCATAATAAACACCTTCTACTACCCACTCGGTTTCTGAGTTCTTTCTGTGAAAATGGGTCTATTAAGTGGATCTCCCTGCCTGGAACGCCCTGTGATCCCCACAACCATGTTTCTCACATTCTAATAAAATAATCTGTGCTAATGTGGTAATAGATGACAGTGGAATGGTGTTTTGAATCCTAGGTAGTATATATATATATATATATATATATATATTTCTGCTGGGGATTTTTTGGAGATGATTAACCTAAAACAGAGAGAAATATTCAAGGAACACATAGTTTTTTCTTTTTTTCTCTCTCTCTTCACTTCTGCCCCACAAAATCCCTCTCTTCAGACTGTAGTTCAAGGACTATCTTTTAGATGAAGACTCTCCAGATGCTCCCAAATACTACTATCTTCCCTTCCAAACTACCTCGTAGTTAACTGCTTTGTATTTGTATGTATTCTCAAGTCAACTCACATTTATTAAGCTTTGTTATGTTACAGGCAGTATGGTAATACAAACATTAGCAGAAAGAAAGTTCTTGCCCTCCAGGAACATATATTCTATTAGGGAAGACTCTACAAAAAGAAAAATGAGGAGCAGGGAAAAGGAGAAGGGGAGCACAGTCAAGAAAGTTACTCCTTAGGAGAGGAGCCCAGAAGAGAATAAAGACATAACTGGCCTGGGCATTTCTCTGAATATGAAAGTTCTGGAAGAACCAGCCTGTCAGAGAAAAGGGTCATAGGGATAGAAAAGACTTCCAATGTGGGGGTCAGAGGTAGAGTGAAAATTCAGGGTAAGGAAGCTGCTTTGTCAAGGTAGGTAAAATCTGGGGAGTCTGGAGTGAAGATCTCATTTAACTCCTTTAACTCTTTATTCTCCTAATTTAACAACTCATCTCTAACCACTTAACATTATATTATATCTAACATTTATTCAACCAGTTCAATATTTATTCTGTATATTTTTACATATGTAATGCTTTCTCCCCAATCTCTTAGTGAGTAGAAATTATTTCATTCATTAGATCTGAATACTCAACATTTGGTACATGAGTTGCAATTATGGAGCAGAGGAAGCAAAAAAAATCCACTTCTGGATATACACTAATACTTTGCCTACATAGTTTTCTGCAAGTATTTGCTAAGAGACAGCAGAATGTATAAAGCACTGCACCTAGAATTTAAAGACTCAAGTTCAAATCTTGCCTCAGAGGCTGGCTTGCTTTGTGACCTTGGTTAAGTCACTTGACTTTTCTTAGCCTGAGTTTACTTATCTGTAAAATAGGGATTATCTAGTACTTAACACAAAGCTGTACAGATCCAATGAAATAACATGTAAAGTGCTTTGAATAAAGTACTTCATGAAGTATATGAATATTGTTATTATTAGTATGATGATGATAATTGATAATAAAATATATCACCTAGTAGAGGTTAGGCCCTGGGATTTTTGCTCTGGATACTTCTTTCTCCAGAGTACTGTTTCCATCTCCTTCCTCTTTCTTTTTGTATTACACATTTCTTTTACATTTTTTAAAGGGGACTCTGAATTCCTACAATTTTCTGCCAATTATAGCACAGAAGGACACAGCTCTCAGAACCCACCCCCCAAATGGGCCTTAAATTGGCAGAGAACTACTTCCCTGTCTGAGTCTAAAGTCTCAAAGTACAAATTATTGCATTCTTAATTTTCCTGTAGGTGCAAGAAAAAGTTTTCAGGTTTTTAGGCTCTCTCCCTCAACCAGTAGAGAAGATTGAATGGGTCTTCTAACTACAGCAGGATAAGAAAGGAAAGATAAACCTGAGAAGTCATCTTGCCTTTAGGGATTCACCTGGTAAATTGCTACTTAAGGAGTGCTGTCAATAAGTTAACTTCTTTACCATCGGGAGCAATCCTCTGCTGGCAGTAAGATGGACAAGATGACCTAATAGATCTTTTTCATCTAGAGATCCAAAGTTTCTTTTCAGAGAATTGTGACTGGAGAATAAAGACAATGGCTGGGACTAATCATCAAATTCTTTGCTTAGAGAAAACTGATGGTCTGTTTTCTTTGAAGAGACACATGAGCTTAAATTCTCTCTAACCAGCATGTCCTTCCTTCACACACACACACACACACACACACACACACACACATTCCACCATTTAATATATTTGTTGCATTTGATTGTATCATTTGTGGGGACAGGAAGAGAATTTATTTCCTGTACTTTGAAATTCAGACAAAGGTATTTTCTCTGACCTCTTATGTTTTCTAGACTCCTCAAATATCTAAGGTGATTTTCTTTTCTTCTTCTTTCCCATATTCATCATGTTTATCATTCTCATGTAACCCTTGAGGCAAGTACCCTACCTACACTTTTGGGGTTGCTACTTTTTATGATTTACCTGCCTCTAAGCAGGTGAACTAGTATTATCAGCATTTGCCTCTTCACAAAGAGTGGCCTTCAGCTCACTTATCTCACAAATCTGGCTCATTTGGCCTTACTTAATAGTAAGTAGCTTAATAGGTACCAAATTAATAAAGAAATTTTTTTCTTGACCTCTAGAGCAAGAGTGTGAGGTATTATGTGTAAAATAATGGTATCTGGGAATATCAAAATAACACAGTTTCTTAATGGGGGGTTGTGAACTCCCCTTAGTATCTATGTTCACAAGTATCAAACACAACATATTTTAGTGACAAAACTAAGGAGAGAAGAATTTTGAAATTGGATCCGTAGTAAATAAAGAAAAGCACTTTTCTTTCCAATGTCTCTATTGTGCTCAATGGAGATATAGCCCTCATGATTATGGGGAGACCAAATGAAGGGAAAAGAACTTGTGTTTCCCAAAAAAGTCAGTCAGTGACACCCTTATCATATTCTCCCTTGAGAAGCAAGATTAGCATTTACTATCCCAATAGATTACACTCTAGTTCTGATTCTTGCTCTTAGCCTTGCTTCTCTGTTGCTAGGACCTCTCCTGGGAACTCCATTGTTTTGATGTCACTGTCTTCACTGCTCTAATATTCTAGAGTCCAAACAATGGAATCTAATCCAGGCTCTGAGCTCATATTGTCTCTGGGATAGTGATTATTTTACTTATCTTTCATGTCCAGGAATGGAATGTCTCTGATCTTCCTAAGATTATCTTCCTTTCATCTGGATCCCACAATTCCACCCTCCAGTTTCCTTAGGTAGGAACATTCCTCTTCATATTCTGTGTCACTGACTCTCCATTTTTTACTCTTAAATTAAGGTTGATCTTCAGATGTTCTAACTTTATCCCTAGCTACTAGACATATCCCACAGACTTCTTGGATTTTGTGGAACACTCCCTTCTTTTTCTATCTTCTTTTGAGGTATCTAGGTCATGAAAACAGGACCATGCTTAAAAAACAACAACATTAGAAATGAGGTGAAACAGAGACAGAATCAAGGTGTAAGGTTGGTAGGAGATAGGTACTAGTTGGTAATATTGAAGATTCATACACAACCCTGACACATTTATGAGTTTTAATCTAATGGTTAATGGCTCTAAATTTTAAAAATTATCAACCCCATTTTGGAAATGCGCCAAATGCCTTTATTTCCTTAATCTCTGTTTTCTCCTTAACCTTTGTAATTTGTCATTTAGGTCAGATATAGTCTGATGCCACCCAAACTTTCCAGCCTTATTTCAATAGCATTCTCTGAAATGGATTCCAAGCGCCAGTCAAACTTGAAATTTGTCCTTTGAACATGCCTTTAACTTCATCATTTTTGTGTCTTTGTTCTAACTATCCCTGTACATGAAATGCACTTTGTCTATCTTTTGACTTATTCATACTCCAAATGTAATTTCCTCCATGAAAACTTTCCTTGTTCCTTTCAATCTAGTACATAACAATTTTTTTTCCCCTTGAACCTTACATAACTTCAGCACCTTAAGATCTGCAAAACCCTTTGGTTACAATCATTCTGTGAAGTAACTATAGCAAAAGTGAGAAAGCTGAAGCTCTCAAAGGTTAAGTCACATACTCATGATCACACAGCTAATAAGTGTCTGGAGAAGGATTCCTATTTTTGTCATCTGTTCCAAAATCCAACATGTTAAGCACTACAGGATACTATCTCTCATAAAGCAAATGTTTTGTCAAACAAAGCCTGAATGGATAGCAGTTTCTAAGGAGCTTATCATTTATTGGTTATTGTATTTTTCTATGAATATGTCTTATTTCCTTCTAAGACTGAATGTTCATGAGGCCAGGAATAATGACTTCTAAGAATTGTATTTCTCTTCCAGCATGTAAAAATATTCTTTAAACATCAAAATCAAATTGAATACCAGAAAACTAATACCTGGATTTAGGATTTCACTATAGATTAGCGAGGAAACTGTTTTTGCTTCACTCACACTGAACGTGGAATGACCATTCTTTTTGTATTATTTTTGTCCAGAGATATATAGCACCAGCATTGTGAACATCTTTGAATTTAATAAGTAATGAAGCTCTCTAGTTGTCCAATTGCTTAAAGCCCTACTAACCTTTGCAATTGGGCACTGTGTGATGATCTATTATAAGTGGTCAGTTTATTATCACCATGTCATTTTTTGGTGGTTTATAATTGAAATTTGGATTTTCATTTGTTTATAAATCTCCACTCATCTCCTCTTCAGGAAATTTCAAAAAATTTACAAGATAACCACAAAACATTTTAGGTAAAAGAAAAGAGTAAAGAAGGAAGGAAGAGGAGGGAGGGAAGGAAGGAAGGAAGGAAGAAGGAAGGAAGAAAGAGAAAGGAAGGAAGGAAGGAAGGAAGGAAGGAAGGAAGGAAGGAAGGAAGGAAGGAAGGAAGGAAGGAAGGAAGGGAGGAAGGGAAGAAGGGAGGGAGGAAGGGAGGAAGGGAGGGAGGAAGGGAGGAAGGAAGGGAGGAAGGGAGGAAGGAAGGGAGGAAGGGAGGAAGGAAGGAAGGAAGGGAGGAAGGGAGGGAGGGAGGGAGGAAGGGAGGAAGGGAGGGAGGAAGGGAGGGAGGAAGGGAGGAAGGGAGGAAGGAAGGGAGGAAGGGAGGAAGGGAGGGAGGAAGGGAGGGAGGGAGGAAGGAAGGAAGGAAGGAAGGAAGG